>NC_044905.1:42625213-42760250 GCF_001633185.2 Quercus lobata | reverse complement strand
CTATATTATCCCGTTTTGGCTATAAATAATGCCGGGAAGAGGTTTTATACTTTTTTGAATTTTTTAAATATTTTTTTCGGAATTTTCTTTCCCGGGTCGAGTATGAACGGAAATCGGGGCTAAAATTTTGATTTCACTTTTTCGGCCTATATCATCCCATTTTGGCTAAAAATAATGCCAGGAAGATGTTTTATAATTTTTTGAAATTTTTTACTATTTTTTTCGAAATTTTCTTTCCCGGGTCAAGTATGAACGGAATTCGGGACTAAAATTTTAATTTCACTTTTTTCACCTATATCATCCCGTTTCGGCGAAAAAGAATGCCGGGAAGAGGTTTTATAATTTTTTGAATTTTTTAAATATTTTTTTCGAAATTTTCTTTCCCAGGTCGAGTATGAACGGAATTCGGGACTAAAATTTTGATTTCACTTTTTTCACCTATATCATCTCGTTTTGGCTAAGAATACTGCCAGGAAGAGGTTTTATAATTTTTTGAATTTTTTAAATATTTTTTTCGGAATTTTCTTTCCCAGGTCGAGTATGAACGGAATTCGGGACTAAAATTTTGATTTCACTTTTTTCACCTATATCATCTCGTTTTGGCTAAAAATACTGCCAGGAAGAGGTTTTATAATTTTTTGAATTTTTAAATATTTTTTTCGGAATTTTCTTTCCCAGGTCGAGTATGAACGGAATTCGGGACTAAAATTTTGATTTCACTTTTTTCACCTATATCATCTCGTTTTGGCTAAAAATAATGCCAGGAAGAGGTTTTATAATTTTTTGAATTTTTTAAATATTTTTTTCGGAATTTTCTTTCCCAGGTCGAGTATGAACGGAAATCGGGACTAAAATTTTGATTTCACTTTTTTCACCTATATCATCCCGTTTTGGTTAAAAATACTGCGAGAAAAGGTTTTATAATTTTTTGAATTTTTTTACTATTTTTTTCGGAATTTTCTTTCCCGGGTCGAGTATGAACGGAACTCGGGACTAAAATTTTGTTTTCACTTTTTTCACCTATATTATCCCGTTTTGGCTATAAATAATGCCGGGAAGAGGTTTTATAATTTTTTGAATTTTTTAAATATTTTTTTCGGAATTTTCTTCCCCGGGTCGAGTATGAACGGAATTCGGGACTAAAATTTTGATTTCACTGTTTTCACCTATATCATCCCGTTTTGGCTAAAAATAATGCTGGGAAGAGGTTTTATAATTTTTTGAATTTTTTTACTATTTTTTTCGGAATTTTCTTTCCCGGGTCGAGTATGAACGGAAATCGGGACTAAAATTTTGTTTTCACTTTTCCGGCCTATATCATCCCGTTTTGGCTAAAAATAATGCCGGGAAGTAGTTTCATAATTTTTTGAATTTTTTTACTATTTTTTTCGGAATTCTCTTTGCCCGGGTCGAGTATGAACGGAATTCGGGACTAAAATTTTAATTTCACTTTTTTCACCTGTATCATCCCGTTTTGGCGAAAAATAATGCCGGGAAGAGGTTTTATAATTTTTTGAATTTTTTTACTATTTTTTTCGAAATTTTCTTGCCCGTGTCTGGCATGAACGGAGATCGGGACTAAAATTTTGTTTTCACTTTTTCGGCCTATATCATCGCGTTTTGGCTAAAAATAATGCCGGGAAGAGGTTTTATAATTTTTTGAATTTTTTTACTATTTTTTTCAGAATTTTCTTTCCCGGGTCGAGTATGAACGGAAATCGGGACTAAAATTTTTTTTTCACTTTTTTCACCTATATAATCCCATTTTGGCTTAAAATAATGCCGGGAAGAGGTTTTATAATTTTTTGAATTTTTTAAATATTTTTTTCGGAATTTTCTTTCCCAGGTCGAGTATGAACGGAATTCGGGACTAAAATTTTGATTTCACTTTTTTCACCTATATCATCCCGTTTTGGCTAAAAATAATGCTGGGAAGAGGTTTTATAATTTTTTGAATTTTTTTACTATTTTTTTCGGAGTTTTCTTTCCCGGGTCGAGTAAGAACGGAAATCGGGACTAAAATTTTGTTTTCACTTTTTCGACCTATATCATCCCGTTTTGGCGAAAAATAATGCCGGGAAGAGGTTTTATAATTTTTTGAATTTTTTTACTATTTTTTTCGGAATTTTCTTTCCCGGGTCGAGTATGAACGGAACTCGGGACTAAAATTTTGTTTTCACTTTTTTCACCTATATTATCCCGTTTTGGCTATAAATAATGCCGGGAAGAGGTTTTATATTTTTTGAATTTTTTAAATATTTTTTTCGGAATTTTCTTTCCCGGGTCGAGTATGAACGGAAATCGGGGCTAAAATTTTGATTTCACTTTTTCGGCCTATATCATCCCGTTTTGGCTAAAAATAATGCCAGGAAGATGTTTTATAATTTTTTGAATTTTTTTACTATTTTTTTCGAAATTTTCTTTCCCGGGTCAAGTATGAACGGAATTCGGGACTAAAATTTTAATTTCACTTTTTTCACCTATATCATCCCGTTTTGGCTTAAAATAATGCCGGGAAGAGGTTTTATAATTTTTTGAATTTTTTAAATATTTTTTTCGGAATTTTCTTTCCCAGGTCGAGTATGAACGGAATTCGGGACTAAAATTTTGATTTCACTTTTTTCACCTATATCATCCCGTTTTGGCTAAAAATAATGCCAGGAAGAGGTTTTATAATTTTTTGAATTTTTTTACTAATTTTTTTCGGAATTTTCTTTCCCAGGTCGAGTATGAACGGAATTCGGGACTAAAATTTTGATTTCACTTTTTTCACCTATATCATCTCGTTTTGGCTAAAAATAATGCCAGGAAGAGGTTTTATAATTTTTTGAATTTTTTAAATATTTTTTTCGGAATTTTCTTTCCCAGGTCGAGTATGAACGGAAATCGGGACTAAAATTTTGATTTCACTTTTTTCACCTATATCATCCCGTTTTGGTTAAAAATACTGCCGAGAAAAGGTTTTATAATTTTTTGAATTTTTTTACTATTTTTTTCGGAATTTTCTTTCCCGGGTCGAGTATGAACGGAACTCGGGACTAAAATTTTGTTTTCACTTTTTCAACCTATATTATCCCGTTTTGGCTATAAATAATGCCGGGAAGAGGTTTTATACTTTTTTGAATTTTTTAAATATTTTTTTCGGAATTTTCTTTCCCGGGTCGAGTATGAACGGAAATCGGGGCTAAAATTTTGATTTCACTTTTTCGGCCTATATCATCCCGTTTTGGCTAAAAATAATGCCAGGAAGATGTTTTATAATTTTTTGAAATTTTTTACTATTTTTTTCGAAATTTTCTTTCCCGGGTCAAGTATGAACGGAATTCGGGACTAAATTTTAATTTCACTTTTTTCACCTATATCATCCCATTTTGGCGAAAAAGAATGCCGGGAAGAGGTTTTATAATTTTTTGAATTTTTTTACTATTTTTTTCGAAATTTTCTTACCCGGGTCTAGTATGAACGGAGATCGGGACTAAAATTTTGTTTTCACTTTTTCGGCCTATATCATCCCGTTTTGGCTAAAAATAATGCCGGGAAGAGGTTTTATAATTTTTTGAATTTTTTTACTATTTTTTTCGAAATTTTCTTTCCCGGGTCGAGGATGAACGGAAATCGGGACTAAAATTTTTTTTTCACTTTTTTCACCTATATCATCCCGTTTTGGCTTAAAATAATGCCGGGAAGAGGTTTTATAATTTTTTGAATTTTTTAAATATTTTTTTCGGAATTTTCTTTCCCGGGTCGAGTATGAACGGAATTCGGGACTAAAATTTTGATTTCACTGTTTTCACCTATATCATCCCGTTTTGGCTAAAAATAATGCTGGGAAGAGGTTTTATAATTTTTTGAATTTTTTTACTATTTTTTTCGGAATTTTCTTTCCCGGGTCGAGTATGAACGGAAATCGGGACTAAAATTTTGTTTTCACTTTTCCGGCCTATATCATCCCGTTTTGGCTAAAAATAATGCCGGGAAGTAGTTTCATAATTTTTTGAATTTTTTTACTATTTTTTTCGGAATTCTCTTTGCCCGGGTCGAGTATGAACGGAATTCGGGACTAAAATTTTAATTTCACTTTTTTCACCTATATCATCCCGTTTTGGCGAAAAATAATGCCGGGAAGAGGTTTTATAATTTTTTGAATTTTTTTACTATTTTTTTCGAAATTTTCTTGCCCGTGTCTAGCATGAACGGAGATCGGGACTAAAATTTTGTTTTCACTTTTTCGGCCTATATCATCGCGTTTTGGCTAAAAATAATGCCGGGAAGAGGTTTTATAATTTTTTGAATTTTTTTACTATTTTTTTCGGAATTTTCTTTCCCGGGTCGAGTATGAACGGAAATCGGGACTAAAATTTTTTTTTCACTTTTTTCACCTATATCATCCCATTTTGGCTTAAAATAATGCCGGGAAGAGGTTTTATAATTTTTTGAATTTTTTAAATATTTTTTTCGGAATTTTCTTTCCCAGGTCGAGTATGAACGGAATTCGGGACTAAAATTTTGATTTCACTTTTTTCACCTATATCATCCCGTTTTGGCTAAAAATAATGCTGGGAAGAGGTTTTATAATTTTTTGAATTTTTTTACTATTTTTTTCGGAGTTTTCTTTCCCGGGTCGAGTATGAACGGAAATCGGGACTAAAATTTTGTTTTCACTTTTCCGGCCTATATCATCCCGTTTTGGCTAAAAATAATGCCGGGAAGAGTTTCATAATTTTTTGAATTTTTTTACTATTTTTTTCGGAATTCTCTTTGCCCGGGTCGAGTATGAACGGAATTCGGGACTAAAATTTTAATTTCACTTTTTTCACCTATATCATCCCGTTTTGGCGAAAAATAATGCCGGGAAGAGGTTTTATAATTTTTTGAATTTTTTTACTATTTTTTTCGAAATTTTCTTGCCCGTGTCGAGCATGAACGGAGATCGGGACTAAAATTTTGTTTTCACTTTTTCACCTATATCATCGCGTTTTGGCTAAAAATAATGCCGGGAAGAGGTTTTATAATTTTTTGAATTTTTTACTATTTTTTTCGGAATTTTCTTTCCCGGGTCGAGTATGAACGGAAATCGGGACTAAAATTTTTTTTTTCACTTTTTTCACCTATATAATCCCATTTTGGCTTAAAATAATGCCGGGAAGAGGTTTTATAATTTTTTGAATTTTTTAAATATTTTTTTCGGAATTTTCTTTCCCAGGTCGAGTATGAACGGAATTCGGGACTAAAATTTTGATTTCACTTTTTTCACCTATATCATCCCGTTTTGGCTAAAAATAATGCTGGGAAGAGGTTTTATAATTTTTTGAATTTTTTTACTATTTTTTTCGGAGTTTTCTTTCCCGGGTCGAGTAAGAACGGAAATCGGGACTAAAATTTTGTTTTCACTTTTTCGACCTATATCATCCCGTTTTGGCGAAAAATAATGCCGGGAAGAGGTTTTATAATTTTTTGAATTTTTTTACTATTTTTTTCGGAATTTTCTTTCCCGGGTCGAGTATGAACGGAACTCGGGACTAAAATTTTGTTTTCACTTTTTCAACCTATATTATCCCGTTTTGGCTATAAATAATCCGGGAAGAGGTTTTATACTTTTTTGAATTTTTTAAATATTTTTTTCGGAATTTTCTTTCCCGGGTCGAGTATGAACGGAAATCGGGGCTAAAATTTTGATTTCACTTTTTCGGCCTATATCATCCCGTTTTGGCTAAAAATAATGCCAGGAAGATGTTTTATAATTTTTTAAAATTTTTTACTATTTTTTTCGAAATTTTCTTTCCCGGGTCAAGTATGAACGGAATTCGGGACTAAAATTTTAATTTCACTTTTTTCACCTATATCATCCCGTTTTGGCGAAAAAGAATGCCGGGAAGAGGTTTTATAATTTTTTGAATTTTTTAAATATTTTTTTCGAAATTTTCTTTCCCAGGTCGAGTATGAACGGAATTCGGGACTAAAATTTTGATTTCACTTTTTTCACCTACATCATCTCGTTTTGGCTAAAAATACTGCCAGGAAGAGGTTTTATAATTTTTTGAATTTTTTAAATATTTTTTTCGGAATTTTCTTTCCCAGGTCGAGTATGAACGGAATTCGGGACTAAAATTTTGATTTCACTTTTTTCACCTATATCATCTCGTTTTGGCTAAAAATAATGCCAGGAAGAGGTTTTATAATTTTTTGAATTTTTTAAATATTTTTTTCGGAATTTTCTTTCCCAGGTCGAGTATGAACGGAAATCGGGACTAAAATTTTGATTTCACTTTTTTCACCTATATCATCCCGTTTTGGTTAAAAATACTGCCGAGAAAAGGTTTTATAATTTTTTGAATTTTTTCACTATTTTTTTCGGAATTTTCTTTCCCGGGTCGAGTATGAACGGAACTCGGGACTAAAATTTTGTTTTCACTTTTTCAACCTATATTATCCCGTTTTGGCTATAAATAATGCCGGGAAAAGGTTTTATACTTTTTTGAATTTTTTAAATATTTTTTTCGGAATTTTCTTTCCCGGGTCGAGTATGAACGGAAATCGGGGCTAAAATTTTAATTTCACTTTTTCGGCCTATATCATCCCTTTTTGGCTAAAAATAATGCCAGGAAGATGTTTTATAATTTTTTGAAATTTTTTACTATTTTTTTCGAAATTTTCTTTCCCGGGTCAAGTATGAACGGAATTCGGGACTAAAATTTTAATTTCACTTTTTTCACCTATAACATCCCGTTTTGGCGAAAAAGAATGCCGGGAAGAGGTTTTATAATTTTTTGAATTTTTTAAATATTTTTTTCGAAATTTTCATTCCCAGGTCGAGTATGAACGGAATTCGGGACTAAAATTTTGATTTCACTTTTTTCACCTACATCATCTCGTTTTGGCTAAAAATACTGCCAGGAAGAGGTTTTATAATTTTTTGAATTTTTTAAATATTTTTTTCGGAATTTTCTTTCCCAGGTCGAGTATGAACGGAATTCGGGACTAAAATTTTGATTTCAATTTTTTCACCTATATCATCTCGTTTTGGCTAAAAATAATGCCAGGAAGAGGTTTTATAATTTTTTGAATTTTTTAAATATTTTTTTCGGAATTTTCTTTCCCAGGTCGAGTATGAACGGAAATCGGGACTAAAATTTTGATTCCACTTTTTTCACCTATATCATCCCGTTTTGGTTAAAAATACTGCCGAGAAAAGGTTTTATAATTTTTTGAATTTTTTTACTATTTTTTCGGAATTTTCTTTCCCGGGTCGAGTATGAACGGAATCGGGACTAAAATTTGTTTCACATTTTCAAACCTATATTCCGTTTTGGCTAAAAATAATGCCGGGAAGTAGTTTCATAATTTTTTGAATTTTTTAACTATTTTTTTCGGAATTCTCTTTGCCCGGGTCGAGTATGAACGGAATTCGGGACTAAAATTTTGATTTCACTTTTTTCACCTATATCATCTCGTTTTGGCTAAAAATAATGCCAGGAAGAGGTTTTATAATTTTTTGAATTTTTTAAATATTTTTTTCGGAATTTTCTTTCCCAGGTCGAGTATGAACGGAATTCGGGACTAAAATTTTGATTTCACTTTTTTCACCTAGATCATCTCGTTTTGGCTAAAAATACTGCCAGGAAGAGGTTTTATAATTTTTTGAATTTTTTAAATATTTTTTTTGGAATTTTCTTTCCCAGGTCGAGTATGAACGGAATTCGGGACTAAAATTTTGATTTCACTTTTTTCACCTATATCATCTCGTTTTGGCTAAAAATAATGCCAGGAAGAGGTTTTATAATTTTTTGAATTTTTTAAATATTTTTTTCGGAATTTTCTTTCCCAGGTCGAGTATGAACGGAAATCGGGACTAAAATTTTGATTTCACTTTTTTCACCTATATCATCCCGTTTTGGTTAAAAATACTGCCGAGAAAAGGTTTTATAATTTTTTGAATTTTTTTACTATTTTTTTCGGAATTTTCTTTCCCGGGTCGAGTATGAACGGAACTCGGGACTAAAATTTTGTTTTCACTTTTTCAACCTATATTATCCCGTTTTGGCTATAAATAATGCCGGGAAGAGGTTTTATACTTTTTTGAATTTTTTAAATATTTTTTTCGGAATTTTCTTTCCCGGGTCGAGTATGAACGGAAATCGGGGCTAAAATTTTGATTTCACTTTTTCGGCCTATATCATCCCGTTTTGGCTAAAAATAATGCCAGGAAGATGTTTTATAATTTTTTAAAATTTTTTACTATTTTTTTCGAAATTTTCTTTCCCGGGTCAAGTATGAACGGAATTCGGGACTAAAATTTTAATTTCACTTTTTTCACCTATATCATCCCGTTTTGGCGAAAAAGAATGCCGGGAAGAGGTTTTATAATTTTTTGAATTTTTTTACTATTTTTTTGAAATTTTCCTGCCCGGGTCTAGTATGAACGGAGATCGGGACTAAAATTTTGTTTTCACTTTTTCGGCCTATATCATCCCGTTTTGGCTAAAAATAATGCCGGGAAGAGGTTTTATAATTTTTTGAATTTTTTACTATTTTTTTCGGAATTTTCTTTCCCGGGTCGAGGATGAACGGAAATCGGGACTAAAATTTTTTTTTCACTTTTTTCACCTATATCATCCCGTTTTGGCTTAAAATAATGCCGGGAAGAGGTTTTATAATTTTTTGAATTTTTTAAATATTTTTTTCGGAATTTTCTTTCCCGGGTCGAGTATGAACGGAATTCGGGACTAAAATTTTGATTTCACTGTTTTCACCTATATCATCCCGTTTTGGCTAAAAATAATGCGGGAAGAGGTTTTATAATTTTTTGAATTTTTTTACTATTTTTTTCGGAATTTTCTTTCCCGGGTCGAGTATGAACGGAAATCGGGACTAAAATTTTGTTTTCACTTTTCGGCCTATATCATCCCGTTTTGGCTAAAAATAATGCCGGGAAGTAGTTTCATAATTTTTTGAATTTTTTTACTATTTTTTTCGGAATTCTCTTTGCCCGGGTCGAGATGAACGGAATTCGGGACTAAAATTTTAATTTCACTTTTTTCACCTATATCATCCCGTTTTGGCGAAAAATAATGCCGGGAAGAGGTTTTATAATTTTTTGAATTTTTTTACTATTTTTTTCGAAATTTTCTTGCCCGTGTCTAGCATGAACGGAGATCGGGACTAAAATTTTGTTTTCACTTTTTCGGCCTATATCATCGCGTTTTGGCTAAAAATAATGCCGGGAAGAGGTTTTTATAATTTTTTGAATTTTTTTACTATTTTTTTCGGAATTTTCTTTCCCGGGTCGAGTATGAACGGAAATCGGGACTAAAATTTTTTTTTCACTTTTTTCACCTATATCATCACATTTTGGCTTAAAATAATGCCGGGAAGAGGTTTTATAATTTTTTGAATTTTTTAAATATTTTTTTCGGAATTTTCTTTCCCAGGTCGAGTATGAACGGAATTCGGGACTAAAATTTTGATTTCACTTTTTTCACCTATATCATCCCGTTTTGGCTAAAAATAATGCTAAAAATAATGCTGGGAAAGAGGTTTTATAATAATTTTTTAATTTTTTTACTATTTTTTTCGGAGTTTTCTTTCCCGGGTCGAGTAGAACGGAAATCGGGACTAAAATTTTGATTTCACTTTTTCGACCTATATCATCCCGTTTTGGCGAAAAATAATGCCGGGAAGAGGTTTTATAATTTTTTGAATTTTTTTACTATTTTTTTCGGAATTTTCGAGTTTCGGGACTAAAATTTTGTTTTCACTTTTTCTATATCATCCGTTTTGGCGAAAAATAATGCCGGGAAGAGGTTTTATAATTTTTTGAATTTTTTTACTATTTTTTTCGGAATTTTCTTTCCCGGGTGTGAACGGAAATCGGGACTAAAATTTTGTTTTCACTTTTTTCACCTATATCATCCCGTTTTGGCTTAAAATAATGCCGGGAAGAGGTTTTATAATTTTTTGAATTTTTGAAATATTTTTTTCGGAATTTTCTTTCCCGGGTCGAGTATGAACGGAAATCGGGACTAAAATTTTGATTTCACTTTTTTCACCTATATCATCCCGTTTTGGTTAAAAATACTGCCGAGAAAAGGTTTTATAATTTTTTGAATTTTTTTACTATTTTTTTTCGGAATTTTCATTCCGGGTCGAGTATGAACGGAATTCGGGACTAAAATTTTGATTTCACTTTTTTCACCTATATCATGCCGTTTTGGCTAAAAATAATGCGGAAGAGGTTTTATAATTTTTTGAATTTTTTTACTATTTTTTTTCGGAATTTTCTTTCCCGGGTCGAGTATGAACGGAATTCGGGACTAAAATTTTGATTTCACTTTTTTCACCTATATCATGCCGTTTTGGCTAAAAATAATGCAGGGAAGAGGTTTTACAATTTTTTGAATTTTTTTACTATTTTTTTCGGAATTTTCTTGCCCGGGTCTAGTATGAACGGAAATCGGGACTAAAATTTTGATTTCACTTTTTTCGCCTATATCATCCCGTTTTGGTTAAAAATAATGCCGAGAAATGGTTTTATAATTTTTTGAATTTTTTTACTATTTTTTTCGGAATTTTCTTTCCCGGGTCGAGTATGAACGGAAATCGGGACTAAAATTTTGTTTTCACTTTTTCAACCTATATTATCCCGTTTTGGCTATAAATAATGCCGGGAAGAGGTTTTATAATTTTTTGAATTTTTTTACTATTTTTTTCGGAATTTTCATTCCCAGGTCGAGTATGAACGGAAATCGGGGCTAAAATTTTGTTTTCACTTTTCTGGCCTATATCATCCCGTTTTGGCTAAAAATAATGCCGGGAAGTAGTTTCATAATTTTTTGAATTTTTTAACTATTTTTTTCGGAATTCTCTTTGCCCGGGTCGAGTATGAACGGAATTCGGGACTAAAATTTTGATTTCACTTTTTTCACCTATATCATCTCGTTTTGGCTAAAAATAATGCCAGGAAGAGGTTTTATAATTTTTTGAATTTTTTAAATATTTTTTTCGGAATTTTCTTTCCCAGGTCGAGTATGAACGGAATTCGGGACTAAAATTTTGATTTCACTTTTTTCACCTATATCATCTCGTTTTGGCTAAAAATAATGCCAGGAAGAGGTTTTATAATTTTTTGAATTTTTTAAATATTTTTTTCGGAATTTTCTTTCCCAGGTCGAGTATGAACGGAAATCGGGACTAAAATTTTGATTTCACTTTTTTCACCTATATCATCCCGTTTTGGTTAAAAATACTGCCGAGAAAAGGTTTTATAATTTTTTGAATTTTTTTACTATTTTTTTCGGAATTTTCTTTCCCGGGTCGAGTATGAACGGAACTCGGGACTAAAATTTTGTTTTCACTTTTTCAACCTATATTATCCCGTTTTGGCTATAAATAATGCCGGGAAGAGGTTTTATACTTTTTTGAATTTTTTAAATATTTTTTTCGGAATTTTCTTTCCCGGGTCGAGTATGAACGGAAATCGGGGCTAAAATTTTAATTTCACTTTTTCGGCCTATATCATCCCATTTTGGCTAAAAATAATGCCAGGAAGATGTTTTATAATTTTTTGAAATTTTTTACTATTTTTTTCGAAATTTTCTTTCCCGGGTCAAGTATGAATGGAATTCGGGACTAAAATTTTAATTTCACTTTTTTCACCTATAACATCCCGTTTTGGCGAAAAAGAATGCCGGGAAGAGGTTTTATAATTTTTTGAATTTTTTAAATATTTTTTTCGAAATTTTCTTTCCCAGGTCGAGTATGAACGGAATTCGGTACTAAAATTTTGATTTCACTTTTTTCACCTACATCATCTCGTTTTGGCTAAAAATACTGCCAGGAAGAGGTTTTATAATTTTTTGAATTTTTTAAATATTTTTTTCGGAATTTTCTTTCCCAGGTCGAGTATGAACGGAATTCGGGACTAAAATTTTGATTTCAATTTTTTCACCTATATCATCTCGTTTTGGCTAAAAATAATGCCAGGAAGAGGTTTTATAATTTTTTGAATTTTTTAAATATTTTTTTCGGAATTTTCTTTCCCAGGTCGAGTATGAACGGAAATCGGGACTAAAATTTTGATTTCACTTTTTTCACCTATATCATCCCGTATTGGTTAAAAATACTGCCGAGAAAAGGTTTTATAATTTTTTGAATTTTTTTACTATTTTTTTCGGAATTTTCTTTCCCGGGTCGAGTATGAACGGAACTCGGGACTAAAATTTTGTTTTCACATTTTCAACCTATATTATCCCGTTTTGGCTATAAATAATGCCGGGAAGAGGTTTTATACTTTTTTGAATTTTTTAAATATTTTTTTCGGAATTTTCTTTCCCGGGTCGAGTATGAACGGAAATCGGGGCTAAAATTTTGATTTCACTTTTTCGGCCTATATCATCCCGTTTTGGCTAAAAATAATGCCAGGAAGAAGTTTTATAATTTTTTGAAGTTTTTTACTATTTTTTTCGGAATTTTCTTTCCCGGGTCGAGTATGAACGGAAATCGGGCTAAATTTTTTTTTCACTTTTTCACCTATATAATCCCATTTGGCTAAATAATGCCGGGAAGAGGTTTTTAATTTTTTGAATTTTTTAAATATTTTTTTCGGAATTTTCTTTCCCGGTCGAGTATGAACGGAATTCGGGACTAAAATTTTGTTTCACTTTTTTCACCTATATCATCCCGTTTTGCTAAAAATATGCTGGGAAGAGGTTTTATAATTTTTTGAATTTTTGACTATTTTTTTCGGAGTTTTCTTTCCCGGGTCGAGTAAGAACGGAAATCGGGACTAAAATTTTGTTTTCACTTTTTCACCTATATCATCCCGTTTTGAAAAATAATACCGGGAAGGGTTTTATAATTTTTTGAATTTTTTTACTATTTTTTTCGGAATTTTCTTTCCCGGGTCGAGTATGAACGGAATTCGGGACTAAAATTTTGATTTCACTTTTTTCACCTATATCATCCCGTTTTGGTTAAAAATACTGCCGAGAAAAGGTTTTAAATTTTTTGAATTTTTTTACTATTTTTTCGGAATTTTCATTCCCGGGTCGAGTATGAACGGAATTCGGGGCTAAAATTTTGATTTCACTTTTTTCACCTATATCATGCCGTTTTGGCTAAAAATAATGCAGGGAAGAGGTTTTACAATTTTTTGAATTTTTTTACTATTTTTTTCGAATTTTCTTGCCCGGGTCTAGTATGAACGGAAATCGGGACTAAAATTTTGATTTCACTTTTTTCGCCTATATCGTTTTGTTAAAAATAATGCCGAGAAATGGTTTTATAATTTTTTTAATTTTTTTACTATTTTTTTCGGAATTTTCTTTCCCGGGTCGAGTATGAACGGAAATCGGGACTAAAATTTTGTTTCACTTTTTCAACCTATATTATCCCGTTTTGGCTATAAATAATGCCGGGAAGAGGTTTTATAATTTTTTGAATTTTTTTACTATTTTTTTCGGAATTTTCATTCCCGGGTCGAGTATGAACGGAAATCGGGACTAAATTTTGTTTTCACTTTTCTGGCCTATATCATCCCGTTTTGGCTAAAAATAATGCCGGGAAGTAGTTTCATAATTTTTTGGATTTTTTTACTATTTTTTTCGGAATTCTCTTTGCCCGGGTCGAGTATGAACGGAATTCGGGACTAAAATTTTGATTTCACTTTTTTCACCTATATCATCTCGTTTTGGCTAAAAATAATGCCAGGAAGAGGTTTTATAATTTTTTGAATTTTTAAATATTTTTTTCGGAATTTCTTTCCCGGGTCGAGTATGAACGGAAATCGGGACTAAAATTTTGATTTCACTTTTTTCACCTATATCATCCCGTTTTGGTTAAAAATACTGCCGAGAAAAGGTTTTATAATTTTTTGAATTTTTTTACTATTTTTTTCGGAATTTTCTTTCCCGGGTCGAGTATGAACGGAACTCGGGACTAAAATTTTGTTTTCACTTTTTCAACCTATATTATCCCGTTTTGGCTATAAATAATGCCGGGAAGAGGTTTTATACTTTTTTGAATTTTTTAAATATTTTTTTCGGAATTTTCTTTCCCGGGTCGAGTATGAACGGAAATCGGGGCTAAAATTTTGATTTCACTTTTTCGGCCTATATCATCCCGTTTTGGCTAAAAATAATGCCAGGAAGATGTTTTATAATTTTTTGAAATTTTTTACTATTTTTTTCGAAATTTTCTTTCCCGGGTCAAGTATGAACGGAATTCGGGACTAAAATTTTAATTTCACTTTTTTCACCTATATCATCCCGTTTTGGCGAAAAAGAATGCCGGGAAGAGGTTTTATAATTTTTTGAATTTTTTTACTATTTTTTTCGAAATTTTCTTGCCCGGGTCTAGTATGAACGGAGATCGGGACTAAAATTTTGTTTTCACTTTTTCGGCCTATATCATCCCGTTTTGGCTAAAAATAATGCCGGGAAGAGGTTTTATAATTTTTTGAATTTTTTTACTATTTTTTTCGGAATTTTCTTTCCCGGGTCGAGGATGAACGGAAATCGGGACTAAAATTTTTTTTTCACTTTTTTCACCTATATCATCCCGTTTTGGCTTAAAATAATGCCGGGAAGAGGTTTTATAATTTTTTGAATT
The DNA here is from genome assembly GCF_001633185.2 of Quercus lobata. NCBI lineage: Eukaryota > Viridiplantae > Streptophyta > Magnoliopsida > Fagales > Fagaceae > Quercus > Quercus lobata. The sequence continues at coordinate 42,745,646 of NC_044905.1, read as the reverse complement.
TTTTAAATATTTTTTTCGGAATTTTCTTTCCCGGGTCGAGTATGAACGGAATTCGGGACTAAAATTTTGATTTCACTGTTTTCACCTATATCATCCCGTTTTGGCTAAAAATAATGCTGGGAAGAGGTTTTATAATTTTTTGAATTTTTTTACTATTTTTTTCGGAATTTTCTTTCCCGGGTCGAGTATGAACGGAAATCGGGACTAAAATTTTGTTTTCACTTTTCCGTCCTATATCATCCCGTTTTGGCTAAAAATAATGCCGGGAAGTAGTTTCATAATTTTTTGAATTTTTTTACTATTTTTTTCGGAATTCTCTTTGCCCGGGTCGAGTATGACCGGAATTCGGGACTAAAATTTTAATTTCACTTTTTTCACCTATATCATCCCGTTTTGGCGAAAAATAATGCCGGGAAGAGGTTTTATAATTTTTTGAATTTTTTTACTATTTTTTTCGAAATTTTCTTGCCCGTGTCTAGCATGAACGGAGATCGGGACTAAAATTTTGTTTTCACTTTTTCGGCCTATATCATCGCGTTTTGGCTAAAAATAATGCCGGGAAGAGGTTTTATAATTTTTTGAATTTTTTAACTATTTTTTTCGGAATTTTCTTTCCCGGGTCGAGTATGAACGGAAATCGGGACTAAAATTTTTTTTTCACTTTTTTCACCTATATAATCCCATTTTGGCTTAAAATAATGCCGGGAAGAGGTTTTTTAATTTTTTGAATTTTTTAAATATTTTTTTCGGAATTTTCTTTCCCAGGTCGAGTATGAACGGAATTCGGGACTAAAATTTTGATTTCACTTTTTTCACCTATATCATCCCGTTTTGGCTAAAAATAATGCTGGGAAGAGGTTTTATAATTTTTTGAATTTTTTTACTATTTTTTTCGGAGTTTTCTTTCCCGGGTCGAGTTAAGAACGGAAATCGGGACTAAAATTTTGTTTTCACTTTTTCGACCTATATCATCCCGTTTTGGCCCAAAAATAATACCGGGAAGAGGTTTTTATAATTTTTTGAATTTTTACTATTTTTTTCGGAATTTTTTTTCCGGGTCGAGATGAAACGGAAATCGGGACTAAAATTTTGATTTCACTTTTTTCACCTATATCATCCCGTTTCGGTTAAAAATACTGCCGAGAAAAGGTTTTATAATTTTTTGAATTTTTTTACTATTTTTTTCGGAATTTTCATTCCCGGGTCGAGTATGAACGGAATTCGGGACTAAAATTTTGATTTCACTTTTTTCACCTATATCATGCCGTTTTGGCTAAAAATAATGCAGGGAAGAGGTTTTATAATTTTTTGAATTTTTTTACTATTTTTTTCTGAAATTTTCTTGCCCGGGTCTAGTATGAACGGAATTCGGGACTAAAATTTTGATTTCACTTTTTTCACCTATATCATGCCGTTTTGGCTAAAAATAATGCAGGGAAGAGGTTTTACAATTTTTTGAATTTTTTTACTATTTTTTTCGGAATTTTCTTGCCCGGGTCTAGTATGAACGGAAATCGGGATTAAAATTTTGATTTCACTTTTTTCGCCTATATCATCCCGTTTTGGTTAAAAATAATGCCGAGAAGTGGTTTTATAATTTTTTGAATTTTTTTACTATTTTTTTCGGAATTTTCTTTTCCGGGTCGAGTATGAACGGAAATCGGGACTAAAATTTTGTTTTCACTTTTCTGGCCTATATCATCCCGTTTTGGCTAAAAATAATGCTGGGAAGAGGTTTTATAATTTTTTGAATTTTTTTACTATTTTTTTCGGAATTTTCTTTCCCAGGTCGAGTATGAACGGAATTCGGGACTAAAATTTTGATTTCACTTTTTTCACCTATATCATCTCGTTTTGGCTAAAAATAATGCCAGGAAGAGGTTTTATAATTTTTTGAATTTTTTAAATATTTTTTTCGGAATTTTCTTTCCCAGGTCGAGTATGAACGGAAATCGGGACTAAAATTTTGATTTCACTTTTTTCACCTATATCATCCCGTTTTGGTTAAAAATACTGCCGAGAAAAGGTTTTATAATTTTTTGAATTTTTTTACTATTTTTTTCGGAATTTTCTTTCCCGGGTCGAGTATGAACGGAACTCGGGACTAAAATTTTGTTTTCACTTTTTCAACCTATATTATCCCGTTTTGGCTATAAATAATGCCGGGAAGAGGTTTTATACTTTTTTGAATTTTTTAAATATTTTTTTCGGAATTTTCTTTCCCGGGTCGAGTATGAACGGAAATCGGGGCTAAAATTTTGATTTCACTTTTTCGGCCTATATCATCCCGTTTTGGCTAAAAATAATGCCAGGAAGATGTTTTATAATTTTTTGAAATTTTTTACTATTTTTTTCGAAATTTTCTTTCCCGGGTCAAGTATGAACGGAATTCGGGACTAAATTTTAATTTCACTTTTTTCACCTATATCATCCCGTTTTGGCGAAAAAGAATGCCGGGAAGAGGTTTTATAATTTTTTGAATTTTTTTACTATTTTTTTCGAAATTTTCTTACCCGGGTCTAGTATGAACGGAGATCGGGACTAAAATTTTGTTTTCACTTTTTCGGCCTATATCATCCCGTTTTGGCTAAAAATAATGCCGGGAAGAGGTTTTATAATTTTTTGAATTTTTTTACTATTTTTTTCGGAATTTTCTTTCCCGGGTCGAGGATGAACGGAAATCGGGACTAAAATTTTTTTTTCACTTTTTTCACCTATATCATCCCGTTTTGGCTTAAAATAATGCCGGGAAGAGGTTTTATAATTTTTTGAATTTTTTAAATATTTTTTTCGGAATTTTCTTTCCCGGGTCGAGTATGAACGGAATTCGGGACTAAAATTTTGATTTCACTGTTTTCACCTATATCATCCCGTTTTGGCTAAAAATAATGCTGGGAAGAGGTTTTATAATTTTTTGAATTTTTTTACTATTTTTTTCGGAATTTTCTTTCCCGGGTCGAGTATGAACGGAAATCGGGACTAAAATTTTGTTTTCACTTTTCCGTCCTATATCATCCCGTTTTGGCTAAAAATAATGCCGGGAAGTAGTTTCATAATTTTTTGAATTTTTTTACTATTTTTTTCGGAATTCTCTTTGCCCGGGTCGAGTATGAACGGAATTCGGGACTAAAATTTTAATTTCACTTTTTTCACCTATATCATCCCGTTTTGGCGAAAAATAATGCCGGGAAGAGGTTTTATAATTTTTTGAATTTTTTTACTATTTTTTTCGAAATTTTCTTGCCCGTGTCTAGCATGAACGGAGATCGGGACTAAAATTTTGTTTTCACTTTTTCGGCCTATATCATCGCGTTTTGGCTAAAAATAATGCCGGGAAGAGGTTTTATAATTTTTTGAATTTTTTTACTATTTTTTTCGGAATTTTCTTTCCCGGGTCGAGTATGAACGGAAATCGGGACTAAAATTTTTTTTTCACTTTTTTCACCTATATAATCCCATTTTGGCTTAAAATAATGCCGGGAAGAGGTTTTATAATTTTTTGAATTTTTTAAATATTTTTTTCGGAATTTTCTTTCCCAGGTCGAGTATGAACGGAATTCGGGACTAAAATTTTGATTTCACTTTTTTCACCTATATCATCCCGTTTTGGCTAAAAATAATGCTGGGAAGAGGTTTTATAATTTTTTGAATTTTTTTACTATTTTTTTCGGAGTTTTCTTTCCCGGGTCGAGTAAGAACGGAAATCGGGACTAAAATTTTGTTTTCACTTTTTCGACCTATATCATCCCGTTTTGGCGAAAAATAATGCCGGGAAGAGGTTTTATAATTTTTTGAATTTTTTTACTATTTTTTTCGGAATTTTCTTTTCCGGGTCGAGTATGAACGGAAATCGGGACAAAAATTTTGTTTTCACTTTTTTCATCTATATCATCCCGTTTTGGCTTAAAATAATGCCGGGAAGAGGTTTTATAATTTTTTGAATTTTTGAAATATTTTTTTCGGAATTTTCTTTCTCGGGTCGAGTATGAACGGAAATCGGGACTAAAATTTTGATTTCACTTTTTTCACCTATATCATCCCGTTTTGGTTAAAAATACTGCCGAGAAAAGGTTTTACAATTTTTTGAATTTTTTTACTATTTTTTTCGGAATTTTCATTCCCGGGTCGAGTATGAACGGAATTCGGGGCTAAAATTTTGATTTCACTTTTTTCACCTATATCATGCCGTTTTGGCTAAAAATAATGCAGGGAAGAGGTTTTACAATTTTTTGAATTTTTTTACTATTTTTTTCTGAATTTTCTTGCCCGGGTCTAGTATGAACGGAAATCGGGACTAAAATTTTGATTTCACTTTTTTCGCCTATATCGTTTTGGTTAAAAATAATGCCGAGAAATGGTTTTATAATTTTTTAATTTTTTTACTATTTTTTTCGGAATTTTCTTTCCCGGGTCGAGTATGAACGGAAATCGGGACTAAAATTTTGGTTTCACTTTTTCAACCTATATTATCCCGTTTTGGCTATAAATAATGCCGGGAAGAGGTTTTATAATTTTTTGAATTTTTTTACTATTTTTTTCGGAATTTTCATTCCCGGGTCGAGTATGAACGGAAATCGGGACTAGAATTTTGTTTTCACTTTTCTGGCCTATATCATCCCGTTTTGGCTAAAAATAATGCCGGGAAGTAGTTTCATAATTTTTTGGATTTTTTTACTATTTTTTTCGGAATTCTCTTTGCCCGGGTCGAGTATGAACGGAATTCGGGACTAAAATTTTGATTTCACTTTTTTCACCTATATCATCTCGTTTTGGCTAAAAATAATGCCAGGAAGAGGTTTTATAATTTTTTGAATTTTTTGAATATTTTTTTCGGAATTTTCTTTCCCAGGTCGAGTATGAACGGAATTCGGGACTAAAATTTTGATTTCACTTTTTTCACCTATATCATCTCGTTTTGGCTAAAAATACTGCCAGGAAGAGGTTTTATAATTTTTTGAATTTTTTAAATATTTTTTTCGGAATTTTCTTTCCCAGGTCGAGTATGAACGGAATTCGGGACTAAAATTTTGATTTCACTTTTTTCACCTATATCATCTCGTTTTGGCTAAAAATAATGCCAGGAAGAGGTTTTATAATTTTTTGAATTTTTTAAATATTTTTTTCGGAATTTTCTTTCCCAGGTCGAGTATGAACGGAAATCGGGACTAAAATTTTGATTCCACTTTTTTCACCTATATCATCCCGTTTTGGTTAAAAATACTGCCGAGAAAAGGTTTTATAATTTTTTGAATTTTTTTACTATTTTTTTCGGAATTTTCTTTCCCGGGTCGAGTATGAACGGAACTCGGGACTAAAATTTTGTTTTCACTTTTTCAACCTATATTATCCCGTTTTGGCTATAAATAATGCCGGGAAGAGGTTTTATAATTTTTTGAATTTTTTAAATATTTTTTTCGGAATTTTCTTCCCCGGGTCGAGTATGAACGGAATTCGGGACTAAAATTTTGATTTCACTGTTTTCACCTATATCATCCCGTTTTGGCTAAAAATAATGCTGGGAAGAGGTTTTATAATTTTTTGAATTTTTTTACTATTTTTTTCGAAATTTTCTTTCCCGGGTCGAGTATGAACGGAAATCGGGACTAAAATTTTGTTTTCACTTTTCCGTCCTATATCATCCCGTTTTGGCTAAAAATAATGCCGGGAAGTAGTTTCATAATTTTTTGAATTTTTTTACTATTTTTTTCGGAATTCTCTTTGCCCGGGTCGAGTATGAACGGAATTCGGGACTAAAATTTTAATTTCACTTTTTTCACCTGTATCATCCCGTTTTGGCGAAAAATAATGCCGGGAAGAGGTTTTATAATTTTTTGAATTTTTTTACTATTTTTTTCGAAATTTTCTTGCCCGTGTCTGGCATGAACGGAGATCGGGACTAAAATTTTGTTTTCACTTTTTCGGCCTATATCGTCGCGTTTTGGCTAAAAATAATGCCGGGAAGAGGTTTTATAATTTTTTGAATTTTTTTACTATTTTTTTCAGAATTTTCTTTCCCGGGTCGAGTATGAACGGAAATCGGGACTAAAATTTTTTTTTCACTTTTTTCACCTATATAATCCCATTTTGGCTTAAAATAATGCCGGGAAGAGGTTTTTTAATTTTTTGAATTTTTTAAATATTTTTTTCGGAATTTTCTTTCCCAGGTCGAGTATGAACGGAATTCGGGACTAAAATTTTGATTTCACTTTTTTCACCTATATCATCCCGTTTTGGCTAAAAATAATGCTGGGAAGAGGTTTTATAATTTTTTGAATTTTTTTACTATTTTTTTCGGAGTTTTCTTTCCCGGGTCGAGTAAGAACGGAAATCGGGACTAAAATTTTGTTTTCACTTTTTCGACCTATATCATCCCGTTTTGGCGAAAAATAATGCCGGGAAGAGGTTTTATAATTTTTTGAATTTTTTTACTATTTTTTTCGGAATTTTCTTTCCCGGGTCGAGTATGAACGGAACTCGGGACTAAAATTTTGTTTTCACATTTTCAACCTATATTATCCCGTTTTGGCTATAAATAATGCCGGGAAGAGGTTTTATACTTTTTTGAATTTTTTAAATATTTTTTTCGGAATTTTCTTTCCCGGGTCGAGTATGAACGGAAATCGGGGCTAAAATTTTGATTTCACTTTTTCGGCCTATATCATCCCGTTTTGGCTAAAAATAATGCCAGGAAGATGTTTTATAATTTTTTAAAATTTTTTACTATTTTTTTCGAAATTTTCTTTCCCGGGTCAAGTATGAACGGAATTCGGGACTAAAATTTTAATTTCACTTTTTTCACCTATATCATCCCGTTTTGGCGAAAAAGAATGCCGGGAAGAGGTTTTATAATTTTTTGAATTTTTTAAATATTTTTTTCGAAATTTTCTTTCCCAGGTCGAGTATGAACGGAATTCGGGACTAAAATTTTGATTTCACTTTTTTCACCTATATCATCTCGTTTTGGCTAAAAATACTGCCAGGAAGAGGTTTTATAATTTTTTGAATTTTTTAAATATTTTTTTCGGAATTTTCTTTCCCAGGTCGAGTATGAACGGAATTCGGGACTAAAATTTTGATTTCACTTTTTTCACCTATATCATCTCGTTTTGGCTAAAAATAATGCCAGGAAGAGGTTTTATAATTTTTTGAATTTTTTAAATATTTTTTTCGGAATTTTCTTTCCCAGGTCGAGTATGAACGGAAATCGGGACTAAAATTTTGATTTCACTTTTTTCACCTATATCATCCCGTTTTGGTTAAAAATACTGCCGAGAAAAGGTTTTATAATTTTTTGAATTTTTTTACTATTTTTTTCGGAATTTTCTTTCCCGGGTCGAGTATGAACGGAACTCGGGACTAAAATTTTGTTTTCACTTTTTCAACCTATATTATCCCGTTTTGGCTATAAATAATGCCGGGAAGAGGTTTTATACTTTTTTGAATTTTTTAAATATTTTTTTCGGAATTTTCTTTCCCGGGTCGAGTATGAACGGAAATCGGGGCTAAAATTTTGATTTCACTTTTTCGGCCTATATCATCCCGTTTTGGCTAAAAATAATGCCAGGAAGATGTTTTATAATTTTTTGAAATTTTTTACTATTTTTTTCGAAATTTTCTTTCCCGGGTCAAGTATGAACGGAATTCGGGACTAAAATTTTAATTTCACTTTTTTCACCTATATCATCCCGTTTTGGCGAAAAAGAATGCCGGGAAGAGGTTTTATAATTTTTTGAATTTTTTTACTATTTTTTTCGAAATTTTCTTGCCCGGGTCTAGTATGAACGGAGATCGGGACTAAAATTTTGTTTTCACTTTTTCGGCCTATATCATCCCGTTTTGGCTAAAAATAATGCCGAGAAGAGGTTTTATAATTTTTTGAATTTTTTTACTATTTTTTTCGGAATTTTCTTTTCCGGGTCGAGTATGAACGGAAATCGGGACAAAAATTTTGTTTTCACTTTTTTCATCTATATCATCCCGTTTTGGCTTAAAATAATGCCGGGAAGAGGTTTTATAATTTTTTGAATTTTTGAAATATTTTTTTCGGAATTTTCTTTCTCGGGTCGAGTATGAACGGAAATCGGGACTAAAATTTTGATTTCACTTTTTTCACCTATATCATCCCGTTTTGGTTAAAAATACTGCCGAGAAAAGGTTTTACAATTTTTTGAATTTTTTTACTATTTTTTTCGGAATTTTCATTCCCGGGTCGAGTATGAACGGAATTCGGGGCTAAAATTTTGATTTCACTTTTTTCACCTATATCATGCCGTTTTGGCTAAAAATAATGCAGGGAAGAGGTTTTACAATTTTTTGAATTTTTTTACTATTTTTTTCTGAATTTTCTTGCCCGGGTCTAGTATGAACGGAAATCGGGACTAAAATTTTGATTTCACTTTTTTCGCCTATATCGTTTTGGTTAAAAATAATGCCGAGAAATGGTTTTATAATTTTTTTAATTTTTTTACTATTTTTTTCGGAATTTTCTTTCCCGGGTCGAGTATGAACGGAAATCGGGACTAAAATTTTGGTTTCACTTTTTCAACCTATATTATCCCGTTTTGGCTATAAATAATGCCGGGAAGAGGTTTTATAATTTTTTGAATTTTTTTACTATTTTTTTCGGAATTTTCATTCCCGGGTCGAGTATGAACGGAAATCGGGACTAGAATTTTGTTTTCACTTTTCTGGCCTATATCATCCCGTTTTGGCTAAAAATAATGCCGGGAAGTAGTTTCATAATTTTTTGGATTTTTTTACTATTTTTTTCGGAATTCTCTTTGCCCGGGTCGAGTATGAACGGAATTCGGGACTAAAATTTTGATTTCACTTTTTTCACCTATATCATCTCGTTTTGGCTAAAAATACTGCCAGGAAGAGGTTTTATAATTTTTTGAATTTTTTAAATATTTTTTTCGGAATTTTCTTTCCCAGGTCGAGTATGAACGGAATTCGGGACTAAAATTTTGATTTCACTTTTTTCACCTATATCATCTCGTTTTGGCTAAAAATAATGCCAGGAAGAGGTTTTATAATTTTTTGAATTTTTTAAATATTTTTTTCGGAATTTTCTTTCCCAGGTCGAGTATGAACGGAAATCGGGACTAAAATTTTGATTCCACTTTTTTCACCTATATCATCCCGTTTTGGTTAAAAATACTGCCGAGAAAAGGTTTTATAATTTTTTGAATTTTTTTACTATTTTTTTCGGAATTTTCTTTCCCGGGTCGAGTATGAACGGAACTCGGGACTAAAATTTTGTTTTCACTTTTTCAACCTATATTATCCCGTTTTGGCTATAAATAATGCCGGGAAGAGGTTTTATAATTTTTTGAATTTTTTAAATATTTTTTTCGGAATTTTCTTCCCCGGGTCGAGTATGAACGGAATTCGGGACTAAAATTTTGATTTCACTGTTTTCACCTATATCATCCCGTTTTGGCTAAAAATAATGCTGGGAAGAGGTTTTATAATTTTTTGAATTTTTTTACTATTTTTTTCGGAATTTTCTTTCCCGGGTCGAGTATGAACGGAAATCGGGACTAAAATTTTGTTTTCACTTTTCCGTCCTATATCATCCCGTTTTGGCTAAAAATAATGCCGGGAAGTAGTTTCATAATTTTTTGAATTTTTTTACTATTTTTTTCGGAATTCTCTTTGCCCGGGTCGAGTATGAACGGAATTCGGGACTAAAATTTTAATTTCACTTTTTTCACCTATATCATCCCGTTTTGGCGAAAAATAATGCCGGGAAGAGGTTTTATAATTTTTTGAATTTTTTTACTATTTTTTTCGAAATTTTCTTGCCCGTGTCTAGCATGAACGGAGATCGGGACTAAAATTTTGTTTTCACTTTTTCGGCCTATATCATCGCGTTTTGGCTAAAAATAATGCCGGGAAGAGGTTTTATAATTTTTTGAATTTTTTTACTATTTTTTTCGGAATTTTCTTTCCCGGGTCGAGTATGAACGGAAATCGGGACTAAAATTTTTTTTTCACTTTTTTCACCTATATAATCCCATTTTGGCTTAAAATAATGCCGGGAAGAGGTTTTTATAATTTTTTGAATTTTTTAAATATTTTTTTCGGAATTTTCTTTCCCAGGTCGAGTATGAACGGAATTCGGGACTAAAATTTTGATTTCACTTTTTTCACCTATATCATCCCGTTTTGGCTAAAAATAATGCTGGGAAGAGGTCTTATAATTTTTTGAATTTTTTTACTATTTTTTTCGGAGTTTTCTTTCCCGGGTCGAGTAAGAACGGAAATCGGGACTAAAATTTTGTTTTCACTTTTTCGACCTATATCATCCCGTTTTGGGAAAAATAATGCCGGGAAGAGGTTTTATAATTTTTTGAATTTTTTTACTATTTTTTTCGGAATTTTCTTTCCCGGGTCGAGTATGAACGGAACTCGGGACTAAAATTTTGTTTTCACATTTTCAACCTATATTATCCCGTTTTGGCTATAAATAATGCCGGGAAGAGGTTTTATACTTTTTTGAATTTTTTAAATATTTTTTTCGGAATTTTCTTTCCCGGGTCGAGTATGAACGGAAATCGGGGCTAAAATTTTGATTTCACTTTTTCGGCCTATATCATCCCGTTTTGGCTAAAAATAATGCCAGGAAGATGTTTTATAATTTTTTGAAATTTTTTACTATTTTTTTCGAAATTTTCTTTCCCGGGTCAAGTATGAACGGAATTCGGGACTAAAATTTTAATTTCACTTTTTTCACCTATATCATCCCGTTTTGGCGAAAAAGAATGCCGGGAAGAGGTTTTATAATTTTTTGAATTTTTTAAATATTTTTTTCGAAATTTTCTTTCCCAGGTCGAGTATGAACGGAATTCGGGACTAAAATTTTGATTTCACTTTTTTCACCTATATCATCTCGTTTTGGCTAAAAATACTGCCAGGAAGAGGTTTTATAATTTTTTGAATTTTTTAAATATTTTTTTCGGAATTTTCTTTCCCAGGTCGAGTATGAACGGAATTCGGGACTAAAATTTTGATTTCACTTTTTTCACCTATATCATCTCGTTTTGGCTAAAAATAATGCCAGGAAGAGGTTTTATAATTTTTTGAATTTTTTAAATATTTTTTTCGGAATTTTCTTTCCCAGGTCGAGTATGAACGGAAATCGGGACTAAAATTTTGATTTCACTTTTTTCACCTATATCATCTCGTTTTGGCTAAAAATAATGCCAGGAAGAGGTTTTATAATTTTTTGAATTTTTTAAATATTTTTTTCGGAATTTTCTTTCCCAGGTCGAGTATGAACGGAAATCGGGACTAAAATTTTGATTCCACTTTTTTCACCTATATCATCCCGTTTTGGTTAAAAATATTGCCGAGAAAAGGTTTTATAATTTTTTGAATTTTTTTACTATTTTTTTCGGAATTTTCTTTCCCGGGTCGAGTATGAACGGAACTCGGGACTAAAATTTTGTTTTCACTTTTTCAACCTATATTATCGTTTTGGCTTATAAATAATGCCGGAAGAGGTTTTATAATTTTTGAATTTTTTTAAATATTTTTTTAGGAATTTTCTTCCGGGTCGATATGAACGGATTCGGGAACTAAAATTGATTTCACTGTTTTTCACCTATATCATCCCGTTTTGCTAAAAATAATGCTGGGAAGATGTTTTATAATTTTTTGAATTTTTTTACTATTTTTTTCGGAATTTTCTTTCCCGGGTCGAGTATGAACGGAAATCGGGACTAAAATTTTGTTTTCACTTTTCCGGCCTATATCATCCCGTTTTGGCTAAAAATAATGCCGGGAAGTAGTTTCATAATTTTTTGAATTTTTTTACTATTTTTTTCGGAATTCTCTTTGCCCGGGTCGAGTATGAACGGAATTCGGGACTAAAATTTTAATTTCACTTTTTTCACCTATATCATCCCGTTTTGGCGAAAAATAATGCCGGGAAGAGGTTTTATAATTTTTTGAATTTTTTTACTATTTTTTCCGAAATTTTCTTGCCCGTGTCTAGCATGAACGGAGATCGGGACTAAAATTTTGTTTTCACTTTTTCGGCCTATATCATCGCGTTTTGGCTAAAAATAATGCCGGGAAGAGGTTTTATAATTTTTTGAATTTTTTAACTATTTTTTTCGGAATTTTCTTTCCCGGGTCGAGTATGAACGGAAATCGGGACTAAAATTTTTTTTTCACTTTTTTCACCTATATAATCCCATTTTGGCTTAAAATAATGCCGGGAAGAGGTTTTTTAATTTTTTGAATTTTTTAAATATTTTTTTCGGAATTTTCTTTCCCAGGTCGAGTATGAACGGAATTCGGGACTAAAATTTTGATTTCACTTTTTTCACCTATATCATCCCGTTTTAGCTAAAAATAATGCTGGGAAGAGGTTTTATAATTTTTTGAATTTTTTTACTATTTTTTTCGGAGTTTTCTTTCCCGGGTCGAGTAAGAACGGAAATCGGGACTAAAATTTTGTTTTCACTTTTTCGACCTATATCATCCCGTTTTGGCCAAAAATAATACCGGGAAGAGGTTTTATAATTTTTTGAATTTTTTTACTATTTTTTTCGGAATTTTCTTTTCCGGGTCGAGTATGAACGGAAATCGGGACTAAAATTTTGATTTCACTTTTTTCACCTATATCATCCCGTTTTGGTTAAAAATACTGCCGAGAAAAGGTTTTACAATTTTTTGAATTTTTTTACTATTTTTTTCGGAATTTTCATTCCCGGGTCGAGTATGAACGGAATTCGGGGCTAAAATTTTGATTTCACTTTTTTCACCTATATCATGCCGTTTTGGCTAAAAATAATGCAGGGAAGAGGTTTTACAATTTTTTGAATTTTTTTACTATTTTTTTCTGAATTTTCTTGCCCGGGTCTAGTATGAACGGAAATCGGGACTAAAATTTTGATTTCACTTTTTTCGCCTATATCGTTTTGGTTAAAAATAATGCCGAGAAATGGTTTTATAATTTTTTTAATTTTTTTACTATTTTTTTCGGAATTTTCTTTCCCGGGTCGAGTATGAACGGAAATCGGGACTAAAATTTTGGTTTCACTTTTTCAACCTATATTATCCCATTTTGGCTATAAATAATGCCGGGAAGAGGTTTTATAATTTTTTGAATTTTTTTACTATTTTTTTCGGAATTTTTATTCCCGGGTCGAGTATGAACGGAAATCGGGACTAGAATTTTGTTTTCACTTTTCTGGCCTATATCATCCCGTTTTGGCTAAAAATAATGCCGGGAAGTAGTTTCATAATTTTTTGGATTTTTTTACTATTTTTTTCGGAATTCTCTTTGCCCGGGTCGAGTATGAACGGAATTCGGGACTAAAATTTTGATTTCACTTTTTTCACCTATATCATCTCGTTTTGGCTAAAAATAATGCCAGGAAGAGGTTTTATAATTTTTTGAATTTTTTGAATATTTTTTTCGGAATTTTCTTTCCCAGGTCGAGTATGAACGGAATTCGGGACTAAAATTTTGATTTCACTTTTTTCACCTATATCATCTCGTTTTGGCTAAAAATACTGCCAGGAAGAGGTTTTATAATTTTTTGAATTTTTTAAATATTTTTTTCGGAATTTTCTTTCCCAGGTCGAGTATGAACGGAATTCGGGACTAAAATTTTGATTTCACTTTTTTCACCTATATCATCTCGTTTTGGCTAAAAATAATGCCAGGAAGAGGTTTTATAATTTTTTGAATTTTTTAAATATTTTTTTCGGAATTTTCTTTCCCAGGTCGAGTATGAACGGAAATCGGGACTAAAATTTTGATTCCACTTTTTTCACCTATATCATCCCGTTTTGGTTAAAAATACTGCCGAGAAAAGGTTTTATAATTTTTTGAATTTTTTTACTATTTTTTTCGGAATTTTCTTTCCCGGGTCGAGTATGAACGGAACTCGGGACTAAAATTTTGTTTTCACTTTTTCAACCTATATTCTCCCGTTTTGGCTATAAATAATCCCGTTTTGGCCGGGAAGAGGTTTTATAATTTTTTGAATTTTTTAAATATTTTTTTCGGAATTTTCTTTCCCGGGTCGAGTATGAACGGAAATCGGGACTAAAATTTTGATTTCACTTTTTCGTCCTATATCATCCCGTTTTGGCTAAAAATAATGCCGGGAAGAGTTTTATAATTTTTTGAATTTTTTTACTATTTTTTTCGAATTCTCTTTGCCCGGGTCGAGTATGAACGGAATTCGGGACTAAAATTTTAATTTCACTTTTTTCACCTATATCATCCCGTTTTGGCGAAAAATAATGCCGGGAAGAGGTTTTATAATTTTTTGAATTTTTTTACTATTTTTTTCGAAATTTTCTTGCACGTGTCTAGTATGAACGGAGATCGGGACTAAAATTTTGTTTTCACTTTTTCGGCCTATATCATCGCGTTTTGGCTAAAAATAATGCCGGGAAGAGGTTTTATAATTTTTTGAATTTTTTTACTATTTTTTTCGGAATTTTCTTGCACGTGTCTAGTATGAACGGAGATCGGGACTAAAATTTTGTTTTCACTTTTTCGGCCTATATCATCGCGTTTTGGCTAAAAATAATGCCGGGAAGAGGTTTTATAATTTTTTGAATTTTTTTACTATTTTTTTCGGAATTTTCTTTCCCAGGTCGAGTATGAACGGAAATCGGGACTAAAATTTTTTTTTCACTTTTTTCACCTATATCATCCCGTTTTGGCTTAAAAGAATGCCGGGAAGAGGTTTTATAATTTTTTGAATTTTTTAAATATTTTTTTCGGAATTTTCTTTCCCAGGTCGAGTATGAACGGAATTCGGGACTAAAATTTTGATTTCACTTTTTTCACCTATATCATCTCGTTTTGGCTAAAAATAATGCCAGGAAGAGATTTTATAATTTTTTGAATTTTTTAAATATTTTTTTCGGAATTTTCTTTCCCAGGTCGAGTTTGAATGGAAATCGGGACTAAAATTTTGATTTCACTTTTTTCACCTATATCATCCCGTTTTGGTTAAAAATACTGCCGAGAAAAGGTTTTATAATTTTTTGAATTTTTAAATATTTTTTTCGGAATTTTCTTTCCCGGGTCGAGTATGAACGGAATTCGGGACTAAAATTTTAATTTCACTTTTTTCACCTATATCATCCCGTTTTGGCGAAAAATAATGCCGGGAAGAGGTTTTATAATTTTTTGAATTTTTTTACTATTTTTTTCGAAATTTTCTTGCCCGTGTCTAGTATGAACGGAGATCGGGACTAAAATTTTGTTTTCACTTTTTCGGCCTATATCATCGCGTTTTGGTTAAAAATACTGCCGAGAAAAGGTTTTATAATTTTTTGAATTTTTTTACTATTTTTTTCGGAATTTTCTTTCCCGGGTCGAGTATGAACGGAAATCGGGACTAAAATTTTGCTTTCACTTTTTCAACCTATATTATCCCGTTTTGGCTATAAATAATGCCGGGAAGAGGTTTTATAATTTTTTGAATTTTTTTACTATTTTTTTCGGAATTTTCATTCCCGGGTCGAGTATGAACGGAAATCGGGACTAAAATTTTGTTTTCGCTTTTCTGGCCTATATCATCCCGTTTTGGCTAAAAATAATGCCGGGAAGTAGTTTCATAATTTTTTGAATTTTTTTACTATTTTTTTCGGAATTCTCTTTGCCTGGGTCGAGTATGAACGGAATTCGGGACTAAAATTTTGATTTCACTTTTTTCACCTATATCATCTCGTTTTGGCTAAAAATAATGCCAGGAAGAGGTTTTATAATTTTTTGAATTTTTTAAATATTTTTTTCGGAATTTTCTTTCCAGGTCGAGTATGAACGGAATTCGGGACTAAAATTTTGATTTCACTTTTTTCACCTATATCATCTCGTTTTGGCTAAAAATAATGCCAGGAAGAGGTTTTATAATTTTTTGAATTTTTTAAATATTTTTTTCGAAATTTTCTTTCCCGGGTCGAGTATGAACGGAAATCGGGACTAAAATTTTGTTTTCACTTTTTCGACCTATATCATCCCGTTTTGGCGAAAAATAATGCCGGGAAGAGGTTTTATAATTTTTTGAATTTTTTTACTATTTTTTTCGGAATTTTCTTGCCCGACTCTAGTATGAACGGAAATCGGGACTAAAATTTTGGTTTCACTTTTTTCGCCTATATCATCCCGTTTTGGTTAAAAATAATGCCGAGAAAAGGTTTTATAATTTTTTGAATTTTTTTACTATTTTTTTCGGAATTTTCTTTCCCGGGTCGAGTATGAACGGAAATCGGGACTAAAATTTTGTTTTCACTTTTTCCACCTACATTATCCCATTTTGGCTAAAAATAATGCCGGGAAGTAGTTTCATAATTTTTTGAATTTTTTTACTATTTTTTTTGGAATTCTCTTTGCCCGGGTCGAGTATGAACGGAATTCGGGACTAAAATTTTGATTTCACTTTTTTCACCTATATCATCCCGTTTTGGCTAAAAATAATACTGGGATGAGGTTTTATAATTTTTTGAATTTTTTTACTATTTTTTTCGGAATTTTCTTTTCCGGGTCGAGTATGAACGGAAATCGGGACTAAAATTTTGTTTTCACTTTTTCGACCTATATCATCCCGTTTTGGCGAAAAATAATGCCGGGAAGAGGTTTTAATTTTTTGAATTTTTTTACTATTTTTTTCGGAATTTTCTTGCCCGGGTCTAGTATGAACGGAAATCGGGACTAAAATTTTGATTTCACTTTTTTCGCCTATATCATCCCGTTTTGGTTAAAAATAATGCCGAGAAAAGGTTTTATAATTTTTTGAATTTTTTTACTATTTTTTTGGGAATTTTCTTTCCCGGGTCGAGTATGAACGGAAATCGGGACTAAAATTTTGTTTTCACTTTTTCCACCTAAATTATCCCGTTTTGGCTAAAAATAATGCCGGGAAGTAGTTTCATAATTTTTTGAATTTTTTTACTATTTTTTTCGGAATTCTCTTTGCCCGGGTCGAGTATGAACGGAATTCGGGACTAAAATTTTGATTTCACTTTTTTCACCTATATCATCCCGTTTTGGCTAAAAATAATGCCGGGAAGTAGTTTCATAATTTTTTGAATTTTTTAACTATTTTTTTCGGAATTCTCTTTGCCCGGGTCGAGTATGAACGGAATTCGGGGCTAAAATTTTGATTTCACTTTTTCACCTATATTATCTCGTTTTGGCTAAAAATAATTCCAGGAAGAGGTTTTATAATTTTTTGAATTTTTTAAATATTTTTTCCGGAATTTTCTTTCCCAGGTCGAGTATGAACGGAATTCGGGACTAAAATTTTGATTTCACTTTTTTGCCTATATCATCCCGTTTTGGCTAAAAATAATGCCTGGAAGAGGTTTTATAATTTTTTGAATTTTTTTACTATTTTTTTCGGAATTTTCTTTCCCGGGTCGAGTATGAACGGAAATCGGGTCTAAAATTTTGTTTTCACTTTTTCGACCTATATCATCCCGTTTTGGCGATAAATAATGCCGGGAAGAGGTTTTATAATTTTTTGAATTTTTTTACTATTTTTTCGGAATTTTCTTGCCCGGGTCTAGTATGAACGGAAATCGGGACTAAAATTTTGATTTCACTTTTTTCGCGTATATCATCCCGTTTTGGTTAAAAATAATGCCGAGAAAAGGTTTTATAATTTTTTGAATTTTTTTACTATTTTTTCGGAATTTTCTTTCCCGGGTCGAGTATGAACGGAAATCGGGACTAAAATTTTGTTTTCACTTTTTCCACCTACATTATCCCATTTTGGCTAAAAATAATGCCGGGAAGTAGTTTCATAATTTTTTTGAATTTTTTTATATTTTTTCGAGATTCTCTGGGAGAGAGAGGAGACGGAATTCGGTACTCAAAAATTTTGATTTCACTTTTTTTCACCTATATTCATCCCGTTTTGGCTAAAAATAATGCTGGGAAGAGGTTTATAATTTTTTTTGAATTTTTTACCTTAATTTTTTTCGGAATTTTCTTTTCGCGGGTCGAGTAGGGAACGGAAACGGGACTAAAATTTTGTTTTCACTTATTCGACCTATATCATCCCGTTTTGGCGAAAAATAATGCCGGGAAGAGGTTTATAATTTTTTGAATTTTTTTACTATTTTTTTCGGAATTTTCTTGCCCGGGTCTAGTATGAACGGAAATCGGGACTAAAATTTTGATTTCACTTTTTTCGCCTATATCATCCCGTTTTGGTTAAAAATAATGCCGAGAAAAGGTTTTATAATTTTTTGAATTTTTTTACTATTTTTTTGGGAATTTTCTTTCCCGGGTCGAGTATGTACGGAAATCGGGACTAAAATTTTGTTTTCACTTTTTCCACCTAAATTATCCCGTTTTGGCTAAAAATAATGCCGGGAAGTAGTTTCATAATTTTTTGAATTTTTTTACTATTTTTTTCGGAATTCTCTTTGCCCGGGTCGAGTATGAACGGAATTCGGGACTAAAATTTTGATTTCACTTTTTTCACCTATATCATCTCGTTTTGGCTAAAAATAATGCCAGGAAGAGGTTTTATAATTTTTTGAATTTTTTAAATATTTTTTTCGGAATTTTCTTTCCCAGGTCGAGTATGAACGGAATTCGGGACTAAAATTTTGATTTTACTTTTTTCACCTATATCATCCCGTTTTGGCTAAAAATAATGCTGGGAAGAGGTTTTATAATTTTTTTACTATTTTTTTCGGAATTTTCTTTCCCGGGTCGTGTATGAACGGAAATCGGGACTAAAATTTTGTTTTCACTTTTTCGACCTATATCATCCCGTTTTGGCGAAAAATAATGCCGGGAAGAGGTTTTATAATTTTTTGAATTTTTTTACTATTTTTTTCGGAATTTTCTTGCCCGGGTCTAGTATGAACGGAAATCGGGACTAAAACTTTGATTTCACTTTTTTCGTCTATTTCATCCCGTTTTGGTTAAAAATACTGCCGAGAAAAGGTTTTATAATTTTTTGAATTTTTTTACTATTTTTTTCGGAATTTTCTTTCCCGGGTCGAGTATGAACGGAAATCGGGACTAAAATTTTGTTTTCACTTTTTCAACCTATATTATCCCGTTTTGGCTATAAATAATGCCGGGAAGAGGTTTTATAATTTTTTGAATTTTTTTACTATTTTTTTCGGAATTTTCATTCCCGGGTCGAGTATGAACGGAAATCGGGACTAAAATTTTGTTTTCACTTTTCTGGCCTATATCATCCCGTTTTGGCTAAAAATAATGCCGGGAAGTAGTTTCATAATTTTTTGGATTTTTTTACTATTTTTTTCGGAATTCTCTTTGCCCGGGTCGAGTATGAACGGAATTCGGGACTAAAATTTTGATTTCACTTTTTTCACCTATATCATCTCGTTTTGGCTAAAAATAATGCCAGGAAGAGGTTTTATAATTTTTTGAATTTTTTGAATATTTTTTTCGGAATTTTCTTTCCCAGGTCGAGTATGAACGGAATTCGGGACTAAAATTTTGATTTCACTTTTTTCACCTATATCATCTCGTTTTGGCTAAAAATATGCCAGGAAGAGGTTTTATAATTTTTGAATTTTTTAAATATTTTTTTCGGAATTTTCTTTCCCAGGTCGAGTATGAACGGAATTCGGGACTAAAATTTTGATTTCACTTTTTTCACCTATATCATCTCGTTTTGGCTAAAAATAATGCCAGGAAGAGGTTTTATAATTTTTTGAATTTTTTAAATATTTTTTTCGGAATTTTCTTTCCCAGGTCGAGTATGAACGGAAATCGGGACTAAAATTTTGATTCCACTTTTTTCACCTATATCATCCCGTTTTGGTTAAAAATACTGCCGAGAAAAGGTTTTATAATTTTTTGAATTTTTTTACTATTTTTTTCGGAATTTTCTTTCCCGGGTCGAGTATGAACGGAACTCGGGACTAAAATTTTGTTTTCACTTTTTCAACCTATATTATCCCGTTTTGGCTATAAATAATGCCGGGAAGAGGTTTTATACTTTTTTGAATTTTTTAAATATTTTTTTTAGAATTTTCTTTCCCGTGTCGAGTATGAACGGAAATCGGGGCTAAAATTTTGATTTCACTTTTTCGGCCTATATCATCCCGTTTTGGCTAAAAATAATGCCAGGAAGATGTTTTATTATTTTTTGAAATTTTTTACTATTTTTTTCGAAATTTTCTTTCCCGGGTTAAGTATGAACGGAATTCGGGACTAAAATTTTAATTTCACTTTTTTCACCTATATCATCCCGTTTTGGCGAAAAATAATGCCGGGAAGAGGTTTTATAATTTTTTGAATTTTTTTACTATTTTTTTCGAAATTTTCTTGCCCGGGTCTAGTATGAACGGAGATCGGGACTAAAATTTTGTTTTCACTTTTTCGGCCTATATCATCCCGTTTTGGCTAAAAATAATGCCGGGAAGAGGTTTTATGATTTTTTGAATTTTTTTACTATTTTTTTCGGAATTTTCTTTCCCGGGTCGAGGATGAACGGAAATCGGGACTAAAATTTTTTTTTCACTTTTTTCACCTATATCATCCTGTTTTGGCTTAAAATAATGCCGGGAAGAGGTTTTATAATTTTTTGAATTTTTTAAATATTTTTTTCGGAATTTTCTTTCCCGGGTCGAGTATGAACGGAATTCGGGACTAAAATTTTGATTTCACTGTTTTGAACTATATCATCCCGTTTTGGCTAAAAATAATGCTGGGAAGAGGTTTTATAATTTTTTTAATTTTTTTACTATTTTTTTCGGAATTTTCTTTCCCGGGTCGAGTATGAACGGAAATCGGGACTAAAATTTTGTTTTCACTTTTTCGACCTATATCTTCCCGTTTTGGCGAAAATAATGCCGGGAAGAGGTTTTATAATTTTTTGAATTTTTTTACTATTTTTTTCGGAATTTTCTTGCCCGGGTCTAGTATGAACGGAAATCGGGACTAAAATTTTGATTTCACTTTTTTCGTCTATTTCATCCCGTTTTGGTTAAAAATAATGCCGAGAAAAGGTTTTATGATTTTTTGAATTTTTTTACTATTTTTTTCGGAATTTTCTTTCCCAGGTTGAGTGTGAACGGAAATCAGGACTAAAATTTTGTTTTCACTTTTTCAACCTATATTATCCCGTTTTGGCTATAAATAATGCCGGGAAGAGGTTTTATAATTTTTTGAATTTTTTTACTATTTTTTTCGGAATTTTCATTCCCGGGTCGAGTATGAACGGAAATCGGGACTAAAATTTTGTTTTCACTTTTCTGGCCTATATCATCCCGTTTTGGCTAAAAATAATGCCGGGAAGTAGTTTCATAATTTTTTGGATTTTTTTACTATTTTTTTTGGAATTCTCTTTGCCCGGGTCGAGTATGAACGGAATTCGGGACTAAAATTTTGATTTCACTTTTTTCACCTATATCATCTCGTTTTGGCTAAAAATAATGCCAGGAAGAGGTTTTATAATTTTTTGAATTTTTTGAATATTTTTTTCGGAATTTTCTTTCCCAGGTCGAGTATGAACGTAATTCGGGACTAAAATTTTGATTTCACTTTTTTCACCTATATCATCTCGTTTTGGCTAAAAATACTGCCAGGAAGAGGTTTTATAATTTTTTGAATTTTTTAAATATTTTTTTCGGAATTTTCTTTCCCAGGTCGAGTATGAACGGAATTCGGGACTAAAATTTTGATTTCACTTTTTTCACCTATATCATCTCGTTTTGGCTAAAAATAATACCAGGAAGAGGTTTTATAATTTTTTGAATTTTTTAAATATTTTTTTCGGAATTTTCTTTCCCAGGTCGAGTATGAACGGATATCGGGTCTAAAATTTTGATTTCACTTTTTTCACCTATATCATCCCGTTTTGGTTAAAAATACTGCCGAGAAAAGGTTTTATAATTTTTTGAATTTTTTTACTATTTTTTTCGGAATTTTCTTTCCCGGGTCGAGTATGAACGGAACTCGGGACTAAAATTTTGTTTTCACTTTTTCAACCTATATTATCCCGTTTTGGCTATAAATAATGCCGGGAAGAGGTTTTATACTTTTTTGAATTTTTTAAATATTTTTTTCGGAATTTTCTTTCCCGGGTCGAGTATGAACGGAATCGGGACTAAAATTTGATTTCACTTTTTTGACCTATATCATCCCGTTTTGGCGAAAAATAATGCCGGGAAGAGGTTTTATAATTTTTTGAATTTTTTTACTATTTTTATCGGAATTTTCTTTCCCGGGTCGAGTATGAACGGAATTCGGGACTAAAATTTTAATTTCACTTTTTTCACCTATATCATCCCGTTTTGGCGAAAAAGAATGCCGGGAAGAGGTTTTATAATTTTTTGAATTTTTTTACTATTTTTTTCAGAATTTTCTTTCCCGGGTCGAGTATGAACGGAAATCGGGACTAAAATTTTTTTTTCACTTTTTTCACCTATATAATCCCATTTTGGCTTAAAATAATGCCGGGAAGAGGTTTTATAATTTTTTGAATTTTTTAAATATTTTTTTCGGAATTTTCTTTCCCAGGTCGAGTATGAACGGAATTCGGGACTAAAATTTTGATTTCACTTTTTTCACCTATATCATCATACCGGTGAAGGAAGCTTAAGTAGCAGGGCTAAGAAGGAAGTGAAGTTTGCGTCGACAAAGAATGTAAAGAAGCCTAAAGTGGAGAAGCCCAAGATTGAGACCCCTGTTGTTGCAAAAAGAACCATTGGTCCAAACCAAAGGAAAAAGAGAAGTCATTACCCAAAAGTCAAAGGGGACTTCAAGTGAAGCATTTTTGTCATCATTGTGGTATGCAAGGGCACACAAGGCCAAATTGCTTCAAGCTTCAAGCATTCAAGAGGGCTAATTCCTTGCATGGCCAAGACAACTCAAGAAGAACGCCAAAGGGAATTCAAGCTAAAGGAGAAAATGAGGGAAAACTCATTGGAGATGTTATGGAGATGTTGAAGAACATTTCATCATGCCTTGATAACTTCACCCCAAGGTTTGAGAGTTATGTCGGTCGTACCCCTCCTTCCAAGGATCACACCCAAAACACTCGTACAATGTGGGTGAAGAAGAGTACTCATGCATAATCACTCACTATGCCCATGCATTAATACTTCAAACGTATTAGGGTTATAGTTTCATGCATCATGATATATGCAATCTTCTTGTGTCATTGCTTCCGTTTTAAGCATGTTTCTTTTTCAAGTCGTTATTTGTTTACCTTGTTTTAGTTGATCTTACTTTATTGCTTTGTTTTTTAGTGTGTTGAAAAATTTTTTTTAAAAAAAAAACCATAAAAAATGAAAAATCTCAAAAAATTGAGTATATTACATGTTGAGTTTGGCCTAGTACCTTCGTACTAATGGCGTAGTGCATTTACGAGCTTAACTTGTTATGCATGCACATTTTTCAATTGTGAGCGACATCTAGAAATCTATGTTTGATTGTTGTAAATAGATCTTCAAGCTTATCATGAATGATTGGTCAATGGTCTTGCTTGATCTTGATACATGCGTAGACTTGTGCCTATATATCTTCTCACATTTTTTTTCTTTTTCAAAGAGCTCTACAAATGTCTTTTTCTAAAAGGGAGAAAAGAGCTAAAAAAGCCTTGTTTCGAAAATTAGTTTGACTAGGAAAAGGTGGAGCAAATTTGTATTAAAAATGTATGGTGTCAAAGCCAAATGCTTATTTGTCAAAGATATATCAAAAAGTTCATGGCATCATTTCTCAAAAAAAAAAAAAAAAAAAAAAAGAGTTGTATTTTAATCAAAAGTATGAAATATGGAAGCCAAATGAAAAGCTTTCAATCAATATGTAAACACATTGGTGAGGGGTCATATATGTTCATTTCTACAAGTAAGATAGGTCACTCGACTTCGTACTAGTTGTGTATGACTTGATTGAATTGATCATTGAAGCTTCATACTAGACTATGGACTAGTTCATACTTAATCCACACACACAACACACAAGTTTAATGTTTAATGAATGTTTATTTCATTTGTGTAATTGTACGTGTTCAAATGTGATATGTGTATACTCAATTGCTTGATGATCAAACTCAAAAAGATTTTTGAGTATTTTATATATTTTTGAAAGTTTTTTTGTGTAACATTTTTGTGTTAAGAGTTTTCCAAAATGCCAAATCTATTTTTGTTGAAAATCTCTTTCAGAGGCATTTTCGCGAATAAGTCGCAAGTAAGACCTTACCTATGAAAATGAGGAAGCCATTTTCAGTTTCTTCTATATTTTACATAGAGAGTTTTGCGACTCCCTCGCAACTCTTTCGTGAGAAATGGCTTCCCGTGAAATCTATCCTGTGCTTCAGAGAAAATTTCGCGAGTAACTTCGCGAGAAGCTTACTTGCGAAATGAGCAGATTTTCAGTTTTTAAAGCCAAACAGTGATAGTTTTTTCAAATCACTCTCTTTTGCCTCCTTCGTGTCTCTCTCAACCCAAAACACTTTTTCTCTCAAAATCTCACCCAAATCTCAAGAACTTTCATCCCTAAGACTCATCTAAGGTATGTTTTAACATCTTTTCACTCTTGATTCCTTAGATTAAGTCTTAAATTCTAGGATTTCTAGGGTTGGGTTAATTTTTGAAAAGGGTTGGGAAAACTTATATTCTTGCAAAATTGTTTATTTTTCTTGATTGGGCTGAGTCCCATTGTGTTTTTTTGTGTTTGTGTTGGCCCCAAGTGGCATTTTGACATGTTTTTAGGCAAGATTTCAACATGTTCATGCATTGTTTTACATGTTAGTGGTTTGTATGTACTCTAAGTGTTTGATAAAATACCCAAATGACATTTTCTCATTGTTTTGGACTCATATGAGTACCAAATTTTGGGAATTACTATGTTTTTACATCCTTAACATATTTTAAACATTAGTTGTGTGTTTTACACACTTTTCCCCATAAGTGCCTTGTCATGCATTGCTCATGCATCTCACATGCACACTAGAAGCACACTTGATGCACACACTTGATCACTTGACATGTTTTGCATTTCAATCATGCTATGTAAGTCTTGTTAGACCTTTAGCACTTAAAACATGATCTTGTTACTTTGTTTGCTTGTCTTTATGTTTTTTTGGACTATTTTGTTCATTTATGGACTAACTTATGTCTAATCAAGTTTGTTTCCATGTTAGTATTTGTTTTTGTTTCTTTGTGTTGGTGTTTGTTTTGTAGATGTCTCCTACCAAGAAAAAGGCCACAAAGAAGTCTTCAAAGCGTCCCCACACCTCCTTGGATTCATTTTGAAATGACGATAACAACATGGCATTTCTTGATCACTACAAACGTCCTAATTGTCCTATAGAGGACTGTGGACTTAGAGTCCCTAGAGGGCACCTTCATTCCAGATGTGTTCAAAGAAAGGACATGGACGAAGTTGCTTAATCCAATGGGCAATGTATTTGAAGATATTATCCGAGAATTCTTTGCCAATGCCTTTGTGGAAGGTGATCACATCAACTGTTGGTTAAGGGGGAGAGAATTCTCAATCTCAAGGGAATCAATTCAAGAGGTTTTGGAGATTTGTCTGACAAGTCCGAAAACATCTCTTCAATATGATGAGATAAAGGAGAAACTAGAGCCCCTCGTGAAAGTTCTTGGTGGAAAGCTCAAGAAGAAGGCCTCGTACACCATTGCGTTCTCCCCAGAAATGAGAGTTTTGGCCTACATCATGGTCTTCAACCTCTACCCGGTGAAGAACTTGACAACTCTGTCAGAACCAAGGACCATATTCTTATTTGATCTCTTCACTCACAAGGAGATCGACATTTATGGTCACATGTATCACCTCTTCATCAAAAGCATCACAAAGAGGAATTCAAGGCTAACTCTGCTGTTCCCAAGCCTTGTCATGTCTCTTATTTTAAGGGCAAGGGTGAAGATTCCAAGTGGTCTTTAAGTGATGCAAATGGAAGATCCTATTAGTGAGCAGACCATCATCCGAAGCAAAGCTCATATCCCCAGAACAAGTGTTGATGTCTCTCAAATTCCAAGAGATGATGCTATTGAAGAAGGGGGAAACATTGAAGAGGAAATTGAGCATTTTACCTTAGTCCTGGAAGATATTGCATAACCTTCTTCCCAAGTGCAAGCAAGAGCACCTAATCACCTTGATCATTTTATTGGAAGGGTTGAAGAGTTGCATATGATGCTAGCTTTACATATCAACTACTCCACAACTCAATTCACATACCTTTAAGGTCAGATCACTGCCCTCTTGTCTCAAGTTGATGATATGATGCACAAATCGGATCAGGAGTCGGATTCAGAGTTTGGTGCATTCTAGTACCTTTGGCCATTTCGGTCAAAAAGGGGGAGTAGATCAAAGTTTGAGGGGGAGTAGTAACTTTAGTATAACATTGGTTTATTTTGGTAGTTTCTAGTTTACTTTTCGATTTTATAACTGTTGGATGTTTACAGTGCTTTAGTTTAAAGCTTTCAAGTACTTTAGTTTATAACTTTGTTTTCTTTAGTACTGTTTTGTATCTTGGTTTGTATAGCAATCTCTTGATGCTTACTATTTTCTATTTCTTTTTGCTTTAGTTTCTTTAATGCATCATGTGTTTGTTGGACATGCAATTGATTCTAGCATTGCTCTTAATTGCATTACGTGTTCGGATGATCATTTACTTGATAAATGTTCATTGTGGTCATTTCCTAATAACTGTTTATGTCTGATCAAGTTATGCTTATTGTTATATATCTCTTTTGATATCTTGATTGCATTTTACTTGTTCCATATACGTACCTTGTGTTCTACTTGTCTTTGAGCTTAATGAAGTTTTGTTGTTATGTGCAAGTGTTTCAAGATACATGTGTTTTTGGTGCAAGTGCTTCACAGCCTTTAGATTTAGGTGTGAGTGAGTTTTTCCTGCATTCCCAAACTCATGTTTTAAGTCTAGAGTCTATTTAGGAGTTTTGTCACGAAATAGCCAAAGGGGAAGATTGTAAAGTTGTGATTTCCAACTATATTGTGTTGGCTTTAATTCTGTGTCAAATTTGATTGTAATTTCTTCAATCATTTCCCTTGTATGTATGTGGGATTAATTGTAAGGGATGAGTGTGAAAAATTAGTGAAGAATCAAGCTTCAAAAGATAAACAAGTAGATTTTGCGATTGGCTCGTGAGTGTCTCACGAGAAGAAACCTGCAAAAAAGGTCACATGTAGAGCACATGACTGGAAGATGAAGAGAAGTGCCAGGCTGTAATTTTTGCAATTGTTTCGTGGGTAACGCCAACTTGCGAAGGACCAACGAAAGTCTCTGTTTGGCAAAAAGTTATATTTTGCTTTACCAAGTCTTTACCCACACTATATATACCCTCATTACCCATAAAGTGAGAAGAGTTCTTTTTAAAGAAAAAACCCTAGGAAATACACTTGAGAGTTAAAGATTGTTATACACACAATCATCTACACATTTTCTTGTGATTTTCCTCAACTCCTACCTCTCCATCTCTAGATCTTTGAGAGGTTGCTAGCCCAAACTCTTACCACACCCATATATAATGTAAAGTTAGATTTTGGTGTTGCTGGGAAGCATTGGAAGGAGTGATTCATTGGCGGATGCAATCGGGATGAATTACGAGATCCGGAAAGCTAGAAAAAACAAGGTTTCGAGAAGTCAGTTGTCAGTTGGAGCTTGGAGGGCTTAAGTATATGGGGTAAATTAGGCTTGGAGGGTCTTTTGTTATTCGTGTACTCCAACTTTATTCTCTAGTGGATCGATTTGGACTTGAAGGGTCGCAGAGAGGTTTTTCATTGAGCTCTTCGGTTTTCTCTTCGATAACACATCTCAGTGTTATTTTGTGTTTGTATCTCTCTTCCCTACTCTTTAAGCTTTCATTTTATTATTGATGATGGATGAATATGGCTTAGGGTAGTGCTCTCGGTTCTTTGCGCTTATTTACTCTTGTTCTGCATTCAGTCTAAGTTAGACTAAAAGCAATCTAGCTATAATTTTTAATTGGGAGTCTAAACAAGCTCTTATGTTTTATCACAAATCCGAGCTTTCATATATATATATATATATTACACTATACGGATAAATTATCGAAGACTAAAAAATACCCAAATCAATTGCATCAAACTTATGACTTTATTTACTCAAGTATGAGTGTTGATTTTTTTTTTTTTTGGATGAATAGTATGAGGGTCGATGACTCTCTCACAATTTAAATGTATTACTAGTGTGGGTGGCACGTGCTCATCTTAAGTGAAAAAATTAAGATAGTATTTTTATTTGAAGAAGTATGAAACTATATACATAAAAAATCTATGTCATACAAAGTTAATCTCATTCGTATAATAATTTTGATACCCATTTCCTAAAGGCAATATCTACTCATTAAAAATTTCTAAGAATGATAACAAATATCATCATCTTCCAACAATAAGCAACTGAGTTTTGCTAAAACTTTGGCACAATATTTAAATTTTCGCAATGAATGATGTTATATGCTACAGTTGAAATTCTTTATCAAATACCTTCAACTATACACAATGAAAATATTTTCATTCATACTTTCTTCTTTATCATTTTACATGAGTCTAGATGGAATCTTTAACTTCATTAGTTTTTAATGAACACTCATGCGAGTCTACGTGCAAGTAATACGTAACTGTGGGCCAACCCCCTTTTTATTATATTGAGAGAAAAAGGTAACGTAGGCAACACCCCTTGTAACAGGTAGGCAGTACTTAATTGCTTGGAAACAAAACTCAAAGTCAGCCTAGAAAAATAAATAGACGCAAGTGGTATATAAAATGTGTCCACACCATTGTATTTGTAGGTCAAAACTGCATTGGTACTTGTATGTATATATAATATTATTTCTACCCAAAAAAAAGTATATATAATATTATAAAATTGACGCACAAACAAATTCATGCTTATCGGAAGGCATATCTTGGCCCCGTTTTGCTGTTCGATCGATGAAGGGATTGGTCAAGACTCAAGTTAATAACTAAAGGACATAGTAAGATGGCGTAACCTCCTGCTGTACCATTTCAATTATGCTTTTTCCTTTTTTTTTTTGAAAAACGTATGCAACAAATCTACTTCCAAATCTTTTTTATTTTATTTTTATTTAGGAACGATCTACTTCCAAATCTAGGTGCAAAGGAAACGAAGAAACTATTTTCTTAAGCTCTATTTGTCGGTGGAAAACGATTTTAAATAATAGTTCATTTTTTAATTTTAATTTTTTTTTTAAAAACAGCCTTATTTACTTGTGTTTAGTATCAACTCTGAAAATGAGAGGAAAATATTTTTTGCTGTTTGATTTGTATAACAAATCATTAATAAAAATTTGTATACCCTATATATATATATATATATATATATATATATATATACACACATACATATAACTTTTGTTCACCAAAAGTGATAGACATTTTGTTATAGTCTACCATACGGGATAGTTGTGAGAAAGTGTAGTAAAGGTTGTGGTCTTATGATAACTCGAAAAATTTAGTGTGAAAGCATTTGTGCAAAGAATTTTTTTTTAAATGTCAATAATTTGTGTCAACTAATTAACAATGAGAGAGAGAGAGAGAGAGAGAGAGAGAGAGGGGTTTATGGCAATATGTTGAATATGCAACATTTTGGAAATGCTTGATGTCTGACTCTATTTGTTTCAGCTTTTTGAAATATAAAATATTTCTAGCCTAAAACATTTTTATAAAAAGTTGTTAGTTAGGTTATGTACCTAAAAATTCTATGAAAAACATATCTAGCATTGGACTCATTCTAAAAATCACAAAGTTTTATATATTTTTATATAGATATTAAACTACAATTTTAATTCACCACATTAAAATATCAATATAGACAACTAAATAAGCCTAAAAAACTAATAAAAATAAAAATAAGAAATTGCACTAATAAGCATAATCAAATTAAGAGTGCAACAACAAGAAAAATTACTAAAACAATAAACAAAAACTATCAACTAAATTTACACATTCACATATATAATTACAAACTCTAGCATTATTTCACATATCTAGTTACAAACTCTCTCTCTCTTTCAATAATTTTTGAAGCATATTGTGGTCATTTTGGAGCTTTTGAAAGGTATTTTGATGGATTTGAGGTTATTTTAGTCATTTTGGTGTTTTTAGTGGTATTTTAGTTACTTTAGAGGTTTTGAATGTATTTTCTTCATTTCAGATGTTAAAGGTTATTTTGTAGATTTGGAGCCTTTTGATCATTTTGGAGGTTTGATGCTTTTTGGGAGATTTTAGAGGCATTTCTACCATTTTAAAGGTTTACAAGGTATTTTGATCATATTATAGGGTTTCAAAATTTATTTATTTTTTTAGGGGTTTCACGAGTACTTCTATCATTTTGAAGGCTTCAGAGACATTTAGAAGGATTTGTGGGTATTCAATTCATTCTTGAGATTTTGAGTGTATTTTTAACATTTTAGAGGTTAATTTTCTCTTGAAGCTAAAGTGGTAATTTTCTTGTTTAATGAAAAATGATTTAGTTTGACAAGTTTTTCAACCACCCTCAATGGCGACACCAGGAATTTTGTCTAGGGTGTTCCTATTCCACTTTGAAAAAATTTCGGGTCATTTTGGTCTATTTTGGGTGTTTCAGTATATACCGGCCGAAATTCAAAATTTGGCTGGCATGAAGTTTGTGCTTAAAAAAAATTATAAACTATAATTTGTTGTTTAGTTGTTTTATTAATAAAATTATAAGTTCATTTGAAATCTTGTTTAATGAAAAATGATTTAGTTTGACAAGTTTTTCAACCACCCTCAGTGGCGACACCAGGAATTTTGTCTAGGGTTTGTGCTTAAAAAAAAATTATAAACTATAATTTGTTGTTTAGTTGTTTCATTAATAAAATTATAAGTTCATTTGAAATATTAATAAAATTATTAATTATTTTTGTTTAGTTGTTTCATTAATTTGTTTGTCTTTTATAAACTATAATTTGTTGTATTGTTGTTTCATTAATTATTAAATTATTAATTGTTGTTTAGCCTAAAATAATTTAATTTGTTTGTCTTTTATAATGTATTAGTTAATTAAATTATTAATTATTGGTATTTAGTTGCTTCATTAATTTTTTTTTACTAACTACTAGCCATCTAGCACACAATCTACTGTGCATTAGCACACACCTCATGTGTGCACACACCCACGGATAAAGTCAAAAAAAAAAAAGGGGGCAAATAAATTGGTGTTTCTTAATAGCAAGTGGTCATGTGTGCACACACCCACAAATAAATTAAAAAAAAAAAAAAAACCATGGGCAAATAAATTGGTGCTTCTTAACAACAAGTGATCATGTGTGCACACACCCACGGATAAAGTCAAAAAAAAAAAAAAAAAAAAAAACAGGGGCAAATAAATTGGTGTTTCTTAATAGCAAGTGATCATGTGTGCACACACCCACAGATAAATTTAAAAAGAAAAAAGAAAAAAACCAAACAGGGGCAAATAAATTGGTGTTTCTTAACAGCAAGTCACAAATCACAATACACTAAAAGAGAAACTCACCAACACCAACTGACCAACAGAATAACACACCAATGGATAAAGTCAAAAAAGAAAAAGAAAAAAAAGGAGCAAATAAATTGAATAATTATAAAGACTTAAAGAGAGAGAGAATCAGTTCAAAAAGAAAGAGAGCTCTCTCTCTCTCAGTCTTAGACCACAGTCCACACCACAGTCCACAGAAAAACTCAAAGATTAAGAGAGAAAAAGAGAGAGAACAGAGAAGTAAAGTGTAAAATACCTTGAGGCGTTGCAAGCTCTGATCCGATTGGCGTTGCATACACTAAGCTCTCGCTCTCTTAGTCGGCGTCGCAAGCTCTGATCCGATCGAACCGATCTTCGATGCCGATCCAAGCTCTGTTGCTCGAGTTTCAGGCAGAGGTGCCGTCATCACGTCGCACCTATGTGCTTGATGATGAGGTTTCAGGTGGAGGCGTAAGACGTTGTCCTTGATGAGGTTTTTTTCTCTAGGGTTTCTGATTTTAGGTTTTGCTTTAGCATTACCATTTGATGATTGAGGCGGACGTTTATTTGTATTGGGTTTTGGTTGGTTTTTATTTTTTATTTATTTTTATTAAGAATACGTTTGGGTTGGGCCTTTGGGTATTTGTTTAGGATTGATGTTGGGCTTTTTTTTTGGGCTTGCTCTGTAAAATCCAAACAAATTTGTTCTGTAAAATCATAAGGTTTTACAATTTTTTTTTAAATTATTTTTTGGGGGGGGCGGGGCGCTGAAAGCTATATGTTTGGATTTGGCTGGCATAAGATTTTTCTTTTTCTTTTTTTAAGATTTTAGTTCAAAATTTGTTTAGCGAAAATTTTTTTGAGAGTGTTCCTAATTTTGCTTGAGGGTATTCCTATTTTATTTTTTAAGGGTAAACAAATAAAAAAAATTTAAATTATTATATATAAATTTTTTTTTTTGTTTTTTGTTTGTTTGTTTGTTTCAGGTTAATGTGTTCCTGGGAACACCTTGACTTCAACGTGGCATTGCCACTGACCACCCTGATGCTTGAAAATGAGAACTATAGTGGGTCCAAATATGGTTCAACTGACTTTCCTTCAATAAAGTTATTGATTGGAGGAGTCTCTACTAAAGCTAGGATGACAGTAGATTTTTCCTTAGATCAAGTTGTGGCCTTGAATCTATAAACCTGAAATACCAAAGAGAAAATTAGTTCCTCCATGGCTAACCCCAGAATTGGCCATGGAGGCTCTGATAGCTAAGTTAGTGAGAGAGAGAGAGAGAGAGAGAGAGAGAGAGAGAGAGAGAGAGAGAGAGAGAGAGAGAGAGAGAGAGAGAGAGAGAGAGAGAGGAGAGAGAGAGAGAGAGAGAGAGAGAGAGAGAGAGAGAGAGAGAGTCCGTTTTTCCTAGTACCATAAAATATCTTTTCCTCTTACTTAAATAGAGAAATACGTGGATGTAGGTGACTAGACGATATGTGGTTATAGGTGAGCCTAGATGCATTCAAGAAATAACATCATTGTTGGTTTCTCAGTGATAGTTTCTATCATTGCTTTGTTCTATGAACGCTATAGGAAACAAAATGACAACATTCTATTAGCTTAGAACAGTGGCGACGCCACGTTGAAGTTAGGGTGTTCCTAGGAACACCCTAACCTGAAAAAAAAAATTATATATAATAATTTAAAATTTTTTATTTGTTTACCCTTGAAAAATAAAATAGGAACACCCTCAAGCAATATCAGGAACACTCTTAAAAAATTTTATGCCAAACAAATTTTGAACTAAAATCTTAAAAAAAAAAAAAAAAAAATCTTATGTGGCCAAATCCAAACGTATAGCTTTTAGCCCCCCCCCCCCCAAAAAAATTGTAAAACCTTATGATTTTACAGAACAAATTTGTTTGGATTTTACAAAGCAAGCCCAAAAAAAAAAGCCCAACATCAATCCTAAACAAATACCCAAAGGCCCAACCCAAACGTATTCTTATAAAAAAAATAATAAATTAAAAAAAAAACCAACAACTACAACAACAACCAAAACCCAATACGAATACGCATCTGCCTCAATCATCAAATGGTAATGCTAAAGTAAAACCTAAAATCAGAAACCCTAAAGAAAAAAACCTCTTCAAGGACAACGCCTTACGCCTCTGCCTAAAACCTCATCATCAAGCACATAAGAGCGACACGGTGATGGCGCCTTTGCCTAAAACTCGAGCAACAAAGCTTGGATCAGCATTGGAGATCGGTTCGATCAAATCAAAGCTTGTGACACCGACTGAGAGAGAGAGAGCTCAGTGTATGCGACGCTGATCAGATCAGAGCTTGCGACACCTCAAGGTATTTTACACTTTACTTCTCTATTCTCTCTCTTTTTCTCTCTTAATCTTTGAGTTTTGCTGTGGATTGTGGTGTGGATTGTGGTATGGACTGTGGTCTAAGACTGAGAGAGAAAGAGCTCTCTTTCTTTTTGAATTGACTCTCTCTCTTTAAGTCTTTATAATTATTCAATTTATTTGCCCTTTTTTTTTTTTTAATTTATCCGTTGGTGTGTTACTGTGTTGGTCAGTTGGTGTTGGTGAGTTTCTCTTTTTGTGTATTGTGATTTGTGACTTGTTAAGAAACACCAATTTATTTGCCCCCCTTTTTTTTTTTTTTGACTTTATCCATGGGTGTGTGCACACATGATCATTTGCTGTTAAGAAACATCAATTTATTTGCCCCTGTTTTTCTTTTGCCTTTATCCGTGGGTGTGTGCTAGTGTGTGCTAATGCACAGTAGATTGTGTGCTAGGCAGCTAGTAGTTAGTAAAAAAAATTAATGAAGCAACTAAATACCAATAATTAATAATTTAATTAACTAATACATTATAAAAAACAAACAAATTAAATTATTTTAGGCTAAACAACAATTAATAATTTAATAATTAATGTAACAACAATACAACAAATTATAGTTTATAAAAGACAAACAAATTAATGAAATAACTAAATAATAATAATTAATAATTTTATTAATATTTCAAATGAACTTATAATTTTATTAATGAAACAACTAAACTACAAATTATAGTTTATAATTTTTTTTTTTTTTTTTAAGGCACAAACTTCATGCCGGCCAAACCTTGAATTTCGGCCGATATTTACCGAAACATCTCGAAACACCCAAAGTAGACCAAAATGACTCGAAATTTTTTCAAAGTGGAATAGGAACACCCTGGACAAAATTCCTGGAGTCGTCACTGGCTTAGAATATATTTGAAAACACCAAATTTAAGTGTTCACATGTAAGTTAAATTAATATAAACTAGTTGCGGACGCACGAAATGAGTGCAAGTTTTATTTAGTCCACACCAGTCCATTCTATCCTCTTTGGTCCACTTTGGTTCTATTTCGTCCACTTTGGTCCTATTGGGCCCATTTGGTTCACATTGGTCCTATTCAGTCCATCCTATACACTTTGGTTCTATTTAGTCCATATTGGTCCTATTCGGTCCATTCTGTCTACTTTGGTCCTATTCAATTAACATTGGTCCTATTCAATCCAATTTGGTCATATTCAGTCCATTATGTCCACTTTGGTCCTAATCTGTCCATGTGTTCTTATTCGGTCCTATTTAGTCGACATTGGTCCAATCTGTCCTATTCAATCCACTTTGTTCCATTTGGTCCATTTGTTTCCACTTCAGTCCATTCGGACGACTTTGATCCATTTTGGTCCACTTCAGTCCATTTTTGCGCACTTACATATATGGAAAAAAAACATGTTTGGGTTGAGAGTATCTATTCTATATCCAAATTTATTTTTTAAAAATATAGGTCTCAAACTTGTAATATCTAAAATATTAAGCGTAGCATTTATTATTGCTACACTTTTGTTGAGCCACATTAATTTAGCATTTCAATACACTTTGGTCTAACTAAATTTAAGGTGAAATTCTTTCTAAACCTTAAGGCTATAAATATACAAATCTAATCTTTAGGGTAGTTACTGATTTGTTTTCATGTCATTACTTTTAAATGAATTGCATGAGGTTGATCATACTTTCAAGCAATATATATATATATATATGTGTGTGTGTGTGTGTGTGTGTGTATAATTTGTATTTAAATAAATTATTCAAAATTTTCATTCTCTTAAAAGAGATTATTATGATAATCAAAACTCATAACAAACTTGTATTTAATATGTATCATTTATTCTCTAAATTTTATTGTAGATAATTTGTTCTCCCTAAAACATAAAAAAAATTTAAAATGTAATTTCCATCACTTTATTTTTACAAATATATAATTTTATAATTTTTTATTGATATATGTGTATATATATATATATATATATATATATATTTTTTTTTTGAAATGGTCCACATTTGTCTAACTATTGTTATTACGCATTATATTTTCCTAATTTCTTTTGGGACAATTAAAAGTTTTAAGTTTCAAAGTTATTATTAGTTCTAAAAAGAAGAATAAGTTATTATTCAAATTCTCATTCTTTTAAGAAGATTATTATGATAGCTAAAACTTATCATAAAATTACAATTAATATTACTCAAATAATTAATAGTACTCTCAACCCAAACTTGTATTTTGCCATTTTTTAAGTAGATACACTAAATTGGATTGAAATGTTCTGAAATAGACCAAATGAACCGAATAGACCGAAGTGGACCTATGGATACAAGGGAGGAGTTGCCACCTAGTTTTTGCAATGGTCTAGGAACCATATATATAGCGTCCTTTCAAGGAAGGACCTTTGATCTTACTACCAGAGTATGAGTTCGGAGTTTAGGTACGCTCTTGGGAAGGTGTTAGGCACCCAAGATCGCTCAACCCTAATGTTGGCCTCCCATCATCATGTCTTATGTCTTAACCCTATTAAAAACTAATTCAATACTTGTATTCTAAACTCACACACACACTAATCATGCATCTAACACACAACATGGCATCTTTATTCCTAAACAAGCATGCTTATCTATCCACAAAGTAAAAGAGAGCCAAACACACATAGGAAACCCTAACATTCATCTAACATGGCAAACCCTATCATACATCTAAACTAGGCAACAGCCCCAAACATAACAGCAAGCATATCATTCAAGATAGCAACACATATTATGAACAAGGCATTAACACATTATAAACCCTAATCATACATCCAAGCATGCTTCATCGTATCATCAAAATAAAACCAACACAAATGCATGGACATTTATAATGCATGACTTATCCTTTACTTACCTTTCAGCAACACAGCACCTATGGCATTGATGCATGGACATGTGAATGAATGGCATAGCATCAAAGCAAGAAACAAATATAAAAACTCTAATCTAAGCATATTAAAGAAAACAAGCATACAATACAGAGGCACAAATACATATGATCATATGAAAAGGCTTCAAAAAGGTACAAAACATGTGAAACAAACCAAATAAATAACATAAGGAATCTGGATTAGGGTTTTTGGACAAGTGCCTACTTACGCATGCTAATGACATGCATGTGTGGGACTTGTTCAAGAACCCTAACCCAGAAACTTGTAACAGAATATAGAGCACAAACAAAAAACCCTAATTCTAACTATCTAGCATGCTTAGAACACAACAGAACTATAAAATCGACCTAAGCAAACGTATAAAAGCCTAAACTATGTAAAGAAATTGGATTAAAACTAAAAAGAAAGACAGAAAAGGAAAAAGGAAGCAAGAAAGAATACCTTAAAGCAAAAGCTCCTAGGCTTAATTTTTTATTGTTTCCCTCAGTCAAATCTATCACAATTCAATAAAACAGTGATTAGAAACTTTAAACTCAAAGGATTGAAACATTTGCATTGCATTTTCCATGCTTTGAAAACCCTAGCTGCGTATGCAGGATTGTGCATGTGTACGCAGGCTTTGGCCCTCGTACGCAAGCTTCTGCCCACGTACGTGGGCCGAGGGTCACTTTGGTCATTTATTTCCAAAAATAGATTTTTTTGCATTTAAAAAAGTGATATTTTCCATTTTAACACTCCTTAAGTCAATTTGATATCTAATTGGGCTCTAAACTAGCCTTGGGCCTTAGAGTTTGAGTATCATTGGGGAACAGGGGCCTAAGTTGGAAGGGGTATAAAATGCAATGTCTACAGATGCCCTTCTTTTGATTCATGAGCTTCAGTAATGAAATCAATAGAATAAGAGAAAATATTTTGTTTCGATGTATGGCTCGGGCCTAACCCACGCACACGACACACATCACGTATACATGGGGCGGGGTGCAACTTTGAAGAGTTACATAAGATTCGTATGTCTAAAGTCCCACCTTTGTTGCTTGGGAAATGAGCAACGACAGGTTCACTATCCTAGAATCTGTTTTGCCACTTGCAAGCAAATGGCAAGTGACTCACTATCCTAGAGTCACTTAAAAAGAGAAAAGAAAACAAACAAGGGTGCTTTTATGAGCTAATCCAACAAACAACATATGTATATAGCCTCTATGGTGTCTGTCCAGGGCTCTTGCCTTAAACTTCTCCGGGTGACTTGTTCCTCTTGTCTTCTTCACTTCTTTCTCTACCTTTTCTAGTGAGTCTCTTTCTTCGGGTTGGCCTTGGTCTCTTTCTCTATCATTGTCTCTACATTTTTCTACCATTCCTACATATTTAATTCTCAGAGGATATGTGCACTAACAGTCTTGATTGTTGGATCCACTAGGGATGTTGAAAACTTGCTAAAGAGTAGATGTGCATGAGGAGGAATCTTCTGCCTCTCATGACTTACTTGGTGATAAGAAACTCGCTGATGAGTAGTATGGATGGACTCGCAAAGGAGTAGTGTAGATGTGTGATCTACTAGGGAAGAATCTTCTGCTTCCTTTATGGTTCACTGAGGACTGTGATGAAGAATCTTCTACTTCCTGGCTAGGGATTTTTTGTGTGTATTGGACTCACTGGGGAAGAATCTTATGCTTCCTTACTAGGGATACTTTGGGGAAGAATCTTCTACTTCCTCACTGTGGATTGTTTAAAAGTGCTTGGGTTCATTGGGGAAGAATCTTTTGCCTCCTCCATGGGGATGATATTCATTAGGGAAGAATTTTCTACTTCCCTATTAGGGATGGTGTTCTTAATGTGCTTGATCTTTAGAGGAAAAGTCCTCTACTTCCTTATTGAGGATAGTGTTCTTGAGGTGCTTGAACTATTGAGGAAGAGTCTTTTGCTTCCTCACTGAGGATAGCGTTCTTGATGTGCATGATTTGATGGGGAAGAATCTTTTACTTCCTTACTGAGGATAGTGTTCTTGATGTGCTTAATCCACTGGGGATGGTTTTGGGATGTACATGCTTCATTTGGGGAAGAGTCTTTTACTTCCTTTACTTCTCATTAGGGAGTACTTTGATAATTTTGTGCCTAACTGGGGCAATCTTGGGATGTCCCTCCTTGCTTCTTGAGACTTGGAGCCTACCACTCTCATTGCTTCAAAGATCACCCGACCCTTTGAAGGAGTGGGCCTAAGGGTGCTATACTTGGTAAAAAGGGTGCGGTGCCAGTTGGTGGGTAGGGATGACCCATAAATTCCAATGGACCCTCCTAAGTTCATGCTTGCTCCACACTCCACACTCCATGAATGATGTTGAGTATAACTTGTAGGGCAGTGATGTTCCCTATGCCAGGAGGCTTCTTGAGGGGTTGGACTCTGTGGATGAGATCGGTCGAGTGGTCTCAGTTGGAGATGGGATTGCACATGTTTATGGATTGAACGAGATTTAAGCTGGGGAAATGGTTGAATTTGCCAGCGGTGTGAAAGGAATAGCCTTAAATCTTGAGAATGAGAATGTAGGGATTGTTGTCTTTGGTAGTGATACTGCTATTAAAGAAGGAGATCTTGTCAAGCGCACTGGATCTATTATGGATGTTCCTGTAGGAAAGGCTATGCTAAGGCGTGTGGAGCTATGTGATCTTAAAGGAGTGGCCTACCCAAGCGGTGGTGATGATGATGATGATGATGGAGCTGATGAGGAGGATTCGGAGGCGACTCCTAGCTACCAACCAAGGAAGTGGCGGTACTATTGATTACTTGCAGTTCAAGACATATAGGCATACAACACAGTTTTTTTTTTTCGTCTTTCTTATTCCCCTTAGCAAACATTTGGATTTATTAGTTTGACACAAAGGATTGTATTTAAGAACATCTTTTTACATTTATGCTTTTGATCGGAATTTAGCACTTACTTTACAATATATGTGATGGATTGTATGTTTCTATACAACTTTGCTTCTTTGATGCTTGAAATCTTGTGCTCAAAATGTGTCTTGGATGACCCCTTAGGCTGTAGGAACCCTAAGAATGCTTTGGAGTGAAAAAAATCTGCTCAAAATAGGGGAAGATGGGCTTCTGCCAAGTTCCATGCATACGTGGAGATGAGCCTACGTATGCAGCTTTAACTTTGTGTACACAGGGTTAACTTTGCGTACGTGGGCTGTGAATCAGAAAAACCCTAACCAACTTACTTAAATATAAAAGTAGCCACTTGAGTTCAAAACCCTCACCAACGTATTTTCAACCCAAAGAAGGTCCTCTAATGGCAAAAAATTCTCCTCTTGATGTCTTCACCTGGATTAGGAGGCTTGGTCTTGATTTCAAGGATTCCATTGCTCCCTACAGTCTTTCTTGTATCTTCTCATACCATCAAATTAGGGTGGATGAACCTCTTCTTTGTGCTGCTACCAACTATTGGGTTCCTTCTCGGCATGTATTCCACTTCAACGGAATAGAACTATGCCCACTATTGAAGAGTTTGGCGCTATCATGGGTGAATCGGAGATTGATGATCTCATTTTCCCTACCATGGGTAGATATCTTCCTTCTTTGTTGCGAGTTGTGCTGGGTGTCCTTACTGCCACGGTAAATAGGTGGTGTGTTTTTGGCAAGCTTAACTTTAGGTTAGTCTTTGAGTATTTTTTCGGTTCGACCCTTCCCGAGGTTGAGAGGCCACGCTCGTACTTTCTTCGTGTCTTTTGTTTGTGTGCTCTTGTAAGGTATTTCCTAGTTCAAAACTTGTATTATGTGGACTTTCTGATGTGCATGATAGCTTATGAGCTAAAGAGAGGTAACCCGGTGGGCTTGATCTTGGCGGAGACCCTCAATGGTTTGGATGCCTTTCATAGGAAGGAAGCAAGCTTCTTTGCAGGAAGACCTTTTCTCCTTTAAGTATAATCCCTAACATTTTCCTAGGTTCTCAACCTAGGGGGATCCCTCTAATTTTGCATGGATTGTCTTCCAGTTTTCAACCCATCAAGGTATCTTATATCGTCTTTCAATTTTTTTTTTTTTTTTTCCTGACGCTCTCTTGTCTTCTTCTTTTTTCAGATATGGCTACAGGAGAGGCTTCGATTGCTTCAACCTCCCGTCGTTCCTTTCAGCACCTACCTCCCTAGGCACCTTAGGGACCACTGGCTTCATCAAAATGATATGAGATTCGAGGCATACATGGTGCTTATGTGTCACCTCAAGGAGACCGACATTTAGTGGGTCATGGAGTGGTGGCACATCTCAAGCATCGTCCATAGTTGCTGCAAGGACTACTGTGTGACACTAGTTGGACTTCGTTGTTGCTTATGTTACTCCACTTGTCGTATCTTTAAGGCAATTTGGAGAGCGTCAAGGAGCTCCTCATGATGAAGGCGCCTTCCATACTGCGGTGTTTACCAATAGGATCTTGGGTAGGATTAGTGAGGCTTGGCCATGCCATAGAGTGACGAAAGGCATTGTTCCTTCTCGATACATCTATCCCACTATGGGGTACAAGCAATGGTTGTAGGATGACATGAAAGGATTCTGAAGGATGAGAAAGCTTACATAAAAACTAGCAAGAAAGCAAGGAGGGCTAAGTGACCACCTTGATGTGCCCCATGTTTTATTTTTTTGCACTTTTATGATTCTCATGTTTTTGTTTTTGAATTTAATAAAGGATTGGAATGTTCCAAATCCCCTATGAAAACAATCTTTTCATCTTTTAATTTGAGCAATAAGAGAAACATCTTTTCATTATCTTCGCTTATTGTCATTTATTCCTTTTCTTTTCTTTTCTTTTTTTTTTTCTTTTTCCTTTGCCATGTAATTTTTGCCCATGACATCCCTTCGGGAATT
This sequence comes from Quercus lobata, assembly GCF_001633185.2. Classification (NCBI taxonomy): domain Eukaryota; kingdom Viridiplantae; phylum Streptophyta; class Magnoliopsida; order Fagales; family Fagaceae; genus Quercus; species Quercus lobata. The sequence continues at coordinate 42,704,042 of NC_044905.1, read as the reverse complement.
TTTGCCATGCCCATGGTATTTTCCCCTAATTTTTGCCTAGACTGCCTTTTCAGGTGTTCAATTTAGCAAGGTTTTCTTGCCATAATTTTTGCTTAGGCCGCCCTTACGGGTTTTCAACCTAGCAGGTTCTTTTCCTTTTTTATTTTTTTATTTTTATTTTTACAGATGTTGTATTTCCGGAGTCTATCCACATTAATCAGGCGAAGAATCTCTTCCCCATTTAAATTTGTGATTCTTGTAGCACCTCTAGACATGATCTTCTTAATGATAAAAGGCTTAGACCACCTTGTCTTCATCATCCCTCTCGATCAGAAGTCTCATCTCTAAGCACATTTAGGACCAAGTCCCCTTCTTTAAGGTTTCTCGGTTTCACTTTCTTGTTGAATGCCCTAGCAATCCTTTTTTGATACCCTTGTGTATGATATTGTGCCTTTGCCCTCTTCTCTTCTATCAAAGCTAATTGTTCATATCTCGTCTTAGCCCAATCCTCTTCTAGGACCTTGGTTTCCACCAATACCCTCAAAGATCGTATCTCTAACTCAATAGGAAGCACCACATCAATACCATAAACCAAAGAGTAAGGTGTTGTCCAATCGACGCACGGATAGAAGTTCTATAACCCCATAAGGCAAATGGAAGCTTCTTGGCCCAATCTTTTTATGTCACTACCATCTTGGCTAGGATATTCTTCACATTCTTATTAGATGCTTCTACGGCACCATTGGCTTGTGGTCACTATGGTGAAAACTTGTGATGCTTAATGTTGTACAACTCCATGATCCTTCAAACCTCCCACTCAAAGTGGGAACCATTATTAGAAATTATTTCTTAGGGCACCCCAACTGGTATATGATGTTGTTTTCTAAGAACCGTGCCACATGCTTAGACTTTAATAAGGAATAGAAGGCTGCCTCCACCCACTTGATTAAATAGTCAATTGTCACCAAAATGTATTCATGCCTATTTGAAGCCTTAGGAGCTATCCTTCCAATCACATCTATACCCCAAATCGAGAATGGCCATGGAGAAGTCATGCTATATAACTCACTTGGCGGTACATGGTTCAAGTTGGCATGCGTCTGACAATCATGGCAACTCTTCAACTCTTCACATAGTCCACATAATCGGTCTCCATTGTATTCCAAAAGTACCCCATCCTTAGGATTTTCTTCGCTAACATTCTTTCATTCATATAAGGGCCATAAATCCCTTGAAGAACTTCTTCCATTACTCTCTTGGCTTCTTCCTTCTTCAAGCAATGAAGGTGTATATCATAATAGGATCTTCTATAGAGTTGTCCTCCACATAGGATGTATTGTGTTGCCATCATCCTAATGGAACAGTGATCTCTCTTGTCGGCATCATCCAGATATGCCCCTAGTTCCAAGAACTTCATGATGTCATAGTACCACTGAACTTCCTCTTCCTCTATGGTCATTGTTGAAGCTTTGGTCTTCCCTTTGGGCACTTCCTCATAACTTTGCTCAATTTCCAATGGTTGTGTCCACACTCCCTCAGGTATTTCAACCATAGAGGCTAAGGTAACTAAGGCATCCGCAATTTGATTTTAAGCTTTAGGAATGATTATATATTTAATTTTTTCAAAGGTCTTAGTCAAGTCCTCCAACTATTGTTGATAAGGCTTCAAATGTTCCTCCTTCACCTTCCACAACTTTTATGCTTGGGCTATAACCAAAGTTGAATCTCTAAAGACTTCGACTTCTTTTACCCCCAATTCTCAAAGAGCTTCCATTTCAGAAATACAATCCTCATATTCAGCCATGTTATTAGTTGCGTCAAAGTTCAACTTGATTGCCAAAGGTATGTGAGATCCCTTGGGAGTGATCAAGAGTATTCCTATCCAATTCCCATATTGGTTTACAGCTCCACCAAAGTACATCTTCCATGTTCCTAGCTCAACACCCAAAATGTCCTCATCTAGAAAGTCTTCTTTACCATTTTCTCCCTCTATAGGATTCTCGACACAGAAATCTGATACAACTCTCCCTTTGATAGTTTTCCTAGCCACATACTTCAAATTGAATTATGCCAATAAGATCAACCATCTTGACAATCTTCCACTCAAAGTGGTTTTCTCAAAGAGATACTTCAATGGGTCCATTCTTGCTAACACCCATATTTGGAAAGGTAAGACGATATGTCTCAATTTTTGTACAGCCTAAACAAGTGCAAAGCATGACTTTTCTATGGGAATGTACCTAGTTTCATAATCATGGAACCTCTTGCTCAAATAGTATATGGTCCTCTCATTCTTGTTATCACCTTCTTGTGCAAGCATACTTCAAACCGCATCCCCTATGATGGAAAGGTATAGTAGTAAGGGTTTTCTATGTTGTGAAGGCACTAAGATAGGTGGGGGGAGGAGATATTCGTTGATAAGTTCAAAGGCTTTTTGGCACTCATCGCTCCATGTATGTGGTTCATTCTTCCTTAGGAGTTTGAAGATGGGCTCATAAGTAGAGGTGAGTTTGGTAATAAATCAACTAATGTATTGTAATTGACCCAAGAAACCCCTTATTTCTTTCTCACTTTTGGGTGGAGGCATCTCTAATATGGCTTTAATCTTGGATGGGTCAACTTTTATCCCTCTATCACTCACTAAGAAGCCTAGCAATTTTCCGACGGTTACTCCGAAGGTACACTTTTGTGGGTTCAATCTGAGCTTGTACTCTTTAATCCTCTCGAAGAACTTTCTCAAGTTTATGGTGTGGCTACCTCTATCCTTGGATTTCACTATTGTTGAGGCCTGGCCTTCACTGGAATGGTAGCGAAAAAACTACCGCCATCATCGCAGGCCCTCGTTCGACCACCCATAGTGGCGACAGCTCCCATGCGCGAAGGGCCCGTTAAAGGCCCTTCTCGATAATGGTGTTGTTCGTGTGGAGCTTCAGGTGCTCTCTCTCTCTGTGGAGGAAGGTAGGCCTACATTTGGCATTATGGCAGGAATCTAGGCCAAATTTTAAGGGATTACCAAAAGTAAGTGAAGTTGCCACCAATCATTGGGTTTTTCTAAGGTGTGATTAGTCACTTGTTTCGAGTTGATTTTATTACCAATCCTAGGTTAAGAAAAAGAGCATTTTTCCTAATCTAATGTGGATGGCAAAAAAATCTTGATTCTTAGGTCCGGAAGTTTGGTTACATGTGGGAAAGGTGTTAGGCACCCCACAATGCCTGTCCAAGGACAGTCATTTGTTTTGATAAAACCTTAATTTTTGGAAATTGGCAGTAAAAATATGATTTTGGCATTGGTTATTGGGACCTTGCATGCATGGGGACTTCGAGGTTTGGCTTTTGCATGGGTGTGATCCCAGTCTATGCTTTCCTAAGGCATTCGAGCAGAGTACCAAATTTCTATGGTGAAAATCTGGTGACATGTCCCCTTACTTTTGTGACTAAAACTAGGCATCACCTGTGTTAGGTGCCACGGATTATGACAATCACACCAGAGGGGGGCAAGTAGGTATATATATACATGCATCATGCACAATGCTAGCACAAAATGCAGGAAAGTAAATGCCTACATCCCTAAAGCATGGCCCAAAATATAAGTGCAGGAAAATAAATAGGGGTCGCCATACTCTAGAGATGAGGACAAATGGTACACAACATGATATACCTAATACAAACCATCTAAGGGAGAAACGGAAGGGGAAGGAAGGGGTTTTTAAAAGAGTACATAACCAAAAGGGAAAAAGCTAAACTTACTAACTGCAACCGCTCAGCTTATATCAACACGCTTGCGCCCACGCCCTCTTTGCTTGCGCTTGGGATACCGTGCCCTAACTCCACGCGTCCTCACTCCATGTGTGTACATGCAAAGGCAAAGACAAAAAATCAGCAGAAAAGCAAGGGAAGGAAAGGATGCAAAGAGCATATGAAAAGGCATAAAGCGGATAAACATGATAGACATGGCAAGCATTGAATGTGACAGGAGATAGGGCAAGTGAGATGCACAAATGAACGAGAAAGCAAGCAAGCAAACAAACAAAAGGTGGTGTCTGCTAGGGACAAATGTAGGTTTAGATCAGATGTACATAACTTCATTGTGTTAAAGTATGGATGACACATTAGCAAGCAAGACTCATGCATGGACATGTAAGTAAGCGTGTAAAGATGCAAAGAAAGCCAATGGGTGGTGCTAACAAGCATGATAAGCATAGCATCACATGGAGAGGGAAAGGGGAAGGGTATGCATGAAGCAACCAGCATCATGGCAATGCATCCCAAGTGGTTACATCCAAACAAGGCCTCACGGGTGTCGAATGTAACCACACAACCATGAACCCGCTAAAGGTGTCAAACGTGGCAAGGCCTAGAACAAGAGAGGCTAACACAAGCATAAAGCATAGAAGCAAGCAAGCATAGACATGCAAAATGGGTGATCCAACCCTTTGATGTGGGCCAAGGTGTATGGATGATGACAATGACCATGGGGTCTAGATCGGGTCCAGACCATTAGGCCAAAAAGCAAGAAAGATAAAGCGACAAAAGGGCTACAATAACACATGGCAAGACAAACATAGCCTAGGTTTAAACACACAAACATTACATGGAGTGCACAAGCACATGGAAGATGGCATAAAGCAAGCAGAGCATAAATCCGAGCACATAAGCATGTGGAAACATAGATCTAGGCATAGGCATGGCAACACGTGTGTAGGCATGTGAAAGCTAGCACATAGACATGGAAGAACATGAATCCAAACATATAAGCATGTACGGATGTGGATCTAAGCATAAAACATGGCAAAAAGCATACAAACACATAGATCCGAGCAAAGCATAACCATATACATGATATCAAGCAAGTGAGCACATAACCCTAACATCAACGCTAAGCAAAGAGAGGAATGAAACAAAGGAAAAATGGCATAAAAACCTAAATGTGTAGATCTAAACAATAAGCATGAATGGATGTAGATCTAAGCATAAAACATGGTATAAAAACCCTAAGCATGTAGATTAGGACAGATAAACATGTGAATAAGCATAAAAGAACACGGATCTAAGCTAAAAACATGCTAGAAACAAGATAAATCAAGAAACATGTCAAAGAAAGCAATAAAACATATTATTCTAGTAAAAAGAAAGATAAATGCTAGAAAAGAGATCTAGAAGGTTAAGGGTGTGGATGATAGCTAAAAAAGCTACATCCACAACTCTAAACCCTAAATCCCAAGTGTAGAGCCAAGGAAAAGAAGGTTGGGTGGAAAAGCAATACCTTGTGTTCTTGGTGAAGAGGGAAGAATCAAGAGACTTTGATGTGTTTTTTGGAGTGTTTTTGGGCCTTTTTTTGGTGTTTAGAAGAGAAAGAAAACGTAGAGAGGAATTGGGAAGAGAGAAAATTTCAACAAAAAAATGTGTGTCCCTCGGTCTGGGTGTGCCTGGGTCTATTTATACCCCTGAGCACGAAAATCGAGGTGACGGCCATTATAGGGCCATGTGTAGCCATTCAAGGGCCGCTGGCCCCAAATGGATTCTGATCTGATTGATCTTGACTCCTTTGGATAGATCTTGATTTTAAGTTTCTAAAAAGGTATCGAACTCAAAAATCCAATGGTCGGATCAAAAGTTATGGCTCCGAGAAGTTAGCAGACATGATTTTCACAACTTTCATAGTTTTCTCGATATCTCAACCGTTTTAACTCTGATTTAGACCCATGAATAGTCATTGGAATGAGAATTGATAATCTTCGCAATGACATTGGTTTCAAACCGTTCCAACGATCGGATCAAAATTAGGGTTTTTGGGCCCACTTGGGATCGACTTTGGGTCAAACTTGGTCAAAGTTATTTAAAAATCTCTGAGAATCTCGGGTTTGATGTAAAACTGTGAAAAAAATTATTTTGTGAGAGTTTGTACCTTGTTTGGCCTTCAGTCGAACCTAGGGCTAGCTAGGGGCATTTTGATCATTTTAGCTGAAAAAGGCAATTCTAGTGCTCCGATGCCTGAACGAGTTGCACCACGTCATTCTAGATGTTCTCATGGCCCCTCATGGAAAAAAAATATATTTTTGGATTTTTCAAGGTCCGACACGCAAATCGAGGGTGGATAAACTATAGTATCAACAACTATCATATCATCAACATACACCTCCACCTCATTATGCATCATATCATGTAGCAAGGCCGTAGCCATCCTTTGATATGTTGCCTCAACATTCTTGAGGACAAACGACATCACTATGTAACAATAGATTCCCCATTCAGTAATGAAAGTGGTTTTGGTCATATCTTTGGGAGCCTTCTTGATTTGGTTGTATCCCGAGAAACCATCCATGAAAGACATCAAGGCACTTCCTGCCGTGTTATCCACTAAGACATCAATGTGAGGGAGGGGAAAGTCATCCTTAGGGCATGCCTTATTCAAGTCCCTAAAATCCAGACACATCCTCACTTTCCCATCCATTTTAGGTACGGGCATGACATTGGCTATCTATTTAGCTTGGTGTACAGGTTTGATGAACCCTACATTTAATTGCTTAGTGACTTCCTCTTTGATTTTTAAGAGCCATTTGGTCCTCATTTTTCTCAACTTTTGTTTGATGGGTGCCATGTGGTCATGAGTATCAATGTGATGTTGAGCTATCTCGGGGTAAATTCTAGGCATATCTTCATAAAACCATGCAAACACCTCTTGAAATTCCACAAGGAGTTCTTGAAGATCTTTTCTTTCTTTTTAATTTAAAGTTGAGCCAATTTTATATAAACATGGATTCTCATCATTGCCCAAATTAATAGTTTCAAGAATTGGTTCCATAGGTTCAATTTTCTTTTCCAATTGTTTATTAATTTCATTTTCAAATTCATTTGATTCATTTAAGTGTAGAATTCAGTGTTATAGGACACATCAAAGTAAGCCAAATCAGAATTCATCTTACTGAAAATATTAAAAACTACATTGGAACTTGCATTACAAAACTCTTTCCCCATGTTTTCAGAAAACCCAACCCAAGTTCAATTATTATTAGGCCCCATACTAGGCATGATAAATTTGGAAGGATCACTTGGCTCTTCATTGGTAATGGCAAACACGTCCCCACTTGTCTTCATCATGGTCTTTAATGCTTCAGCATCCATAGTTCACCCAAACGACCTCTTCTTGTATCTCTTTGATCACCATAGTAGGCTTCTCCTTAAAGGTGAGCTATTCATTAAAGAACATTTCTCATCCCGGATACACCTTTCCATCCTTGCCTACCCAAGGTTCGGGGAAGCCACAATAAGGGCAGTTTCCCCCTTCCTTCTTGAAGTTCCCATTGAGAGTGCCAAGGTTTTCCTTGATTCCGTCACAGCCTTCAAAGAATCTTAATCCTTCCCCAGTCACTTGAGTCTTGATGATGGGGAACTTAATTACCCATTTTCCTTCTTTTCCAAGGCCCATATTAGGCATGAATCCCATGTTCTTCATCATTGCGATCACCTCATAGCTACAATATTGGAATAAGTCAGTAGCATACCTTTCATCCTTTAACCCATAGTCAGTCAATTCGTGAACTCAAAGTCACTCATTTGAAGCTTACTTCCTCCTTCCTCGAGCCCACAAACCGATGCTAGAATCTCACTATCTCCAAGCACTATGGCAATCCCTCATTTCCATGGGATCTTCATCTTTTAGTGTAGCGAGGAGGGGATTGCCCCGTTAGGGTGAAACCAAGCCCTCCCCAAGAGAAGGTTATTTGGGGTGATGTCCATAACATGAAATTCCACAATGGTTTCCATTGACCCAATCTTACAAGGAGCCTTGAAAGTACCCATGACCTTCCTTGAAGTGTTGTCATATGCCCTTACAGTTAAGGGAGAAGGAACGATGGAACGATACTCTCCATATCTAGGCCAATAGTGAGGGCGGTCTTAAAAGGAAAAACATTCAAGGTGGACCCATTGTCAATAAGCACCATTGGAACCTTGGTACCCATGCATTCAATGGTAATTTGCAAGGGTCTAGTGTGAGTAGCTCCTTCGGGAGGGAGATCTTTATCAAGAAAAGCAAGGAGAGGGTGTGAGGAACCCTTAACCCCCATGAGAGATAAAACTTCTTGTGGTGTAGTTTCTATAGGTACTTCTTTCCTATTCAAGATGTCCAAGAAAGCTTTATGATGCTTTTGAGAGGCCATAGGCAAGCCCCATACGGACACATGAGCTTGGGTCTTTTTCAATTGCATTAAGACCCTATCTACTTCTTCTTTATCTTCTTTTCCTCTAGGTTTCGTAGGCTTGGACCCTTCCCCTCGATATCTACCAGGATGATCCTTTTCCAAAAAGGATGGCTCGTAGTGCTTCCCACTCCTAATAATATTTGCTACATTGTCCTCCAAAACCCTCTTCTTCAACTCCGTCACTCCTTTTGGAAGTATTTCCCATATTGCTACCACTTCCTTTAAGACTTCATCTTCTTCATCCCATATTCCTTAGACTTCCACGACATTGATATTGACATTTGTAGTTTCTATCAACTTTGAGCAATCTCAGTCAATCTCATCTACTTGCACACAATTTTGATATGAAGGAGGAGCCCTATGGTATCGGGCAAAGGGTTCTTTCTAATATTGGGCTTGGTGATGATGTTGGGATTTGGGAGGGTTCCATTGTCTATGAGGTCTTATATCTCGTGTTTGAGGCAGAAGCAATTGTTGGCTTTGTGATCAAATTTTTGGTGGTAGTGGCAATATTCATTGAGGTTCCAAGTGGAAGGTATGGGATGCATGGGTGTGGGTTCGAAAGACTTGATGAATCCTTTGGAGGATAGGTTTTCATATGCTTGGGAGAGGGCCATTCCTAGGTTGGAGAATTCTTAGCGAGCTTTCTTTGGGTAGGCTAGTGTTTGTTAAGGCATGATGGTGCTCACATTTATGGGATTGGGTGCTTTAGTGGTGGTTGCTCCTCCTCCATATATTTTCTTGGTTGGAGGCATACTCTCACCCTTCTCCAATTGCCCATTGTTGATGGAGTGTTCAATTCTTGTCCCACAATCACGTAGTTCTCCAAATGAGCTAATAGGCAATGACAAAAGCCTACTATTATAAGCCAGAAGCAAGTTCTTGATGATCATGTTGATTTGGTCTTTCTCATTTGGCCTATTGACCATCCTAGATGCCTTGGTCTTCCATCTAGTCATGTATTCAAAAAATGTCTCCCTTACATCTTGTTTGGTAGTCTCTAAATCCCTTAAAGTCACATCAATCATGGTGTTGAAGATGAATTGGTCCATAAACAACTCCACTAGTTCATTACACACCTTATTTTTTATTGGATCAAGGCTATAGTACCACCTTGATGCACCTCTCGTGAGTGAGAGAGGAAGTGCATGCAAAATTTGCTTCTCATCTAGCCTTTTATTTAAGCAATTCTTAGGTATCTCCTCACATGTTGCTTCTATTGGAAAAACATGGTTTGTATCTCATACAAAATATACACAGCAGAAAATTAACGGATCTACTTCATTTGCAATTGATAACATGTACTATGTAAATTTCAGAATTTAGAAACAAGATTGGTGCGGTGAAAATCAAAAACAAAAAATTAGAAGTACTTGGGAACACTTTTAATCTTCACTCCAATTCCACTTTTGTCCAAGAAGTGTGGTCTCTCAATCAGTTTATATGTATGTGTTTAAGGGAGAATAAGAGAGTGGCTTACACTCACATACACATCATTTCATTCTCTTATATAAAAAATTTTGTATGTTTCTCTCCTTAAATATAACTGATTATCTAATTAGACTAGCCTTTTAGGCCATTCCAATTGAGTTTTAGTATGTGGCTTGAAGTGGGAACAAAATGGACAAATAAGATACTAGCTCCAATGGGTTTTAGGCCTTTCTGTCAACTTTTGACAAGCCCAAAATTACCACTAATTATATTTAATACCACTATATAAATATAATTGCACTCTAGGCCTTATTAATAAATTATATCCCAAAACTTTATTATTCATTCAACCCCTTCATTAAAATATTCATAGTAATACAAAGTTATGAATGTTGACTGTCATTTTGAAGATTACTACATCTTAATCCTTGAGTACCCGATTTAATCATTTAAGTTATTCATCATATATTTATGAAATCCAATTTCATAAATATATACTTTAGTAACTCCTTACTAAAGTGGTTAGGCCTAAAACTCTAAATAACCAAACCCATTAAACTTATTCAAGGGGATATTTTATATCTTCGTTAAGAGATTATGAATTTCATCTTGAGAATACATGTTCCTTCCACACTAAATGTGGCTACCTAACATATTGAGGTTTTGATTGTAACTTTAGATCTCACTCTTGATATATCAAAACAACCTACACTTCATGATCAGATTCATTATTCTTTCAAGATTAAGAGTTGATGTAAATAGAAGTCGTGGGATTTATTATTCATTTGACAGTCATTAGTAGAATAATAAATCTCACAGTGGTCTAGTTTAATATCTCCACTTCCATGGTCAAGACAAATCATCTTAGTTGATATGTTATAATCTTCACAAATGAAATGCCCAATTCCATCACCGACTACGAATTAAATTCTGAGTTTAGAAAGAACTTGTGATTTATATCTTCTGTGTCTAAATCACAAATCACATACTATGCATCTCATGGACTATATGATAATGTCCAAATATTCATGTTACCATTATTTTAGATAATAATAAAACAACTTTATCAATCATAACATAATGTCATACATAACATCATACAATAGGATTTAAAGAACGCATATCCTAACAATTTCGGATCTCTAGTCCCATCAAACTTTTCCGCATCGGAAATCTTAAACTTGGGAGGCAATACAATAGGAGCCTTTGAACTCATTCCTCCCATGTTATAGAGGTAATCATCCATCCCTTGCTCCTTACGGAAGGCAAGTTGCATTTTCTCCATCTTTTCCCTCATAGCCATAGTTTCTTTCATATTCCACTTTGTCCTTTTCGTCTCTTCATCTTCCTCCTCATCATCATGGATTTCCACATGTGGAGGCTTCTTGAGCTTAGATTCTTCCAATCTAGTGAGACGCCCTCCCATTCTCTTAAGGGCCTCTCCATGCTCATCCAAAGTCTTAAGGATTTTTTGTGTCATTGGCTCTTCCATGGAGGTAGTCATTGTTTCTTAGGGGGCCTCTTCTTCTTGGTGTGTGTCCTTAATCTTGATCAAGCGCCTTTCTTTCTCTTGAATCCAAATGGGAGTGGGGACGTGTTTTCTTGACTTTGATGGTGCAATGATGCCTAAAAAGAAGCCCCATTTTCATTAAGTTCATGTCCTAATTAAAGGTTCCTTTTAAATTTTAGATGTTCTTAGAAAATTCTGAAGTTCATTTTAATGAAAGCCCAATTACAATGTTGCTCCCTTCCCTCTCTTGTATTTTTGCCCCTTGTTTCATTAGGCATTGGTCCATTTACAATTAAGCTCTCATCTTACTCTCTTGGGCTTTCATTAGAATGCACTTAGAATTTTTTCAACCCTTTGTCTCAAACATGGGCTTACAATGTATTCATCACTTTTGGGTTTTTCATTTTTATTCATTATTTCATCAATTTTTTTCTTCTTCTTGAAATAGCCCTCTAGCTAGAATACATTGTAGTCTCCCTCTCAAAGTCTATAAAATTCTCATCATTTTGGGCGTAGACATGCAACAAAGAGACCCAAGATTAGGGGGTTTCATTTTTGGCTTTGAAAGATGTTGGATGCTAAGTACATAGCATATTTGTTATCTTAGGCCCAAAGTCCTCTTTTTCAAAAGGGCTTTTCCACTTGGTCCTATGATAGTAATTAGGATATCGTCTTATGAACCTTTCATGTTAAGATACGCCTTTGGATTTAGGGACAAGCCTCTTATATGTGAGAACTTCTTTTCTTTTATCCCATAACATCTTAGAGTATACCATAACTTTAGGGCCATCCCTTCCATTTTCAATATCTTTTATTTGTCCTTTAGAATTAGGTGAACACATGGTATATGGTTGAACAAACAAGAGATATGTAAATGGTATCCTTTGTGATAGGGCCTAAAATTTCTCTAGTGTAGGTAGGCTCCCTAATGCTAAAGGAATAGACAAGTAGGTCACTCACAACTAGGTGGGGTACGATTACAACCGAGGGCCTAAGTAGACCCCATAGTGGATTGGTAGCAAATCTTTAATGTACTCAAAGCCCATTATAGGTGATGGCACCGATTGTATGTTGGTGGGATGAACTTCCGAAATTTTGGGCCCGAATGGAGCCTTCCATCTTCCCACTCATCACTAACTAAGGTTAAGGGACAAAAGGAAACAAGTGATGTGTGTGCAAACAAGTATTGAGATAATTTTTATTAAGGTTAAGAAATAAGACATATAGGAATTAAACTCACAATTCCTAGTGGAGTCGCCATTGTGGACACAAGGGGGGAGTCGTCACCTAGTTTTTGCAATGGTCTAGGAACCATATATATAGCGTCCTCTCGAGGAAGAACATTTGATCTTACTACCAGAGTATGGGTTTAGAGTTTAGGTATGCTCTTGGGAAGGTGTTAAGTACCCAAGATCACCCAACCAAGGTTGGTCTCCCATCATTGTGTCTTATGTCTTAACCCTATTAAAAATTAATTCAATACTTGTATTCTAAACTCACACACACACTAATCATGCATATCTTTATCCCTAAACAAGCATGCTTATCTATCCACAAAGCAAAAGAGAGCCAAACACACATACATTCATCTTACATGGCAAACCCTATCATACATCTAAAAAAGGTAGTAGCCTAAAACATAACACCAGGCATATCATTCAAGCTAGCAACACATATTATGAACAAGGTATTAACACATTATAAACCCTAATCATACATCCTAGAATAATTCATCATATCATCAAAATAAAACCAACACAAATGCATGGACATTTCTAATGCATGACTTACCCTTTACTTACCTTTCAGCAACACAACATCTATGGCATTGATGCATGGACATGTGAATGAATGGCATAACCTCAAAGCAAGAAACAAACATAAAAACCCTAATCTAAGCATGTTAAAGAAAACAAGCATACAATACAGAGGCACAAATACATATGATCATATGAAAAGGCTTTAAAAATGGACAAAACATGTAAAATAAACTAAACAAATAACATAAGGAATCTGGATTAGGGTTTCTAGACAAGTGTCTGCATACTCAGCCAGAGGCCTGCGTACGTAGCCCGAGGCCTGCGTACACAAGATTTAACCTACATACACATGCTTGTGACATGTGTGTGTGGGACTTGTTCAAGAACCCTAACCTAGGAACCCAAAATAGAAAATAGAGCATAAACAAAAAACCTTAATTCTAACTATCTAGCATGCTCATAACACAACATAACTATAAAATTGACCTAAGCAAACATATAAAAGCCTAAAACTACGCAAAGAAATAGGATTAAAACTAAAAAGAAAGACAAAAAAGGAAAAAGGAAGCAAGAAAGAATACCTTAAAGCAAAAGCTCCTAGGCTTGATTTTTGACCATTCCCCTTAGTCAAATCTTTCACAATTCAATAAAACAATGATTAAAAACTTTAAACTCAAAGGATTGGGGTCAGAAAATGTCCCAATCAAATAAAAATGACTTGAGGGTGTTTTGTGAAAAACTCCCTTTTGATTCGCTATTCTCTAGTGAATCTTAGGTTTTTTTCCTGTGGGATTTCTGTGTGTTTGAAATGGTACCATGTAAGGCTTTTTATAGTTAAAAAATAGGGGTTTGGAACAGCTCTTAGACAATGTGAAATTCATTCCAAACCTCAGCCATTATTGCAGAAAATTTGCCTTTTCCATGCTTTTGAAACCCTAATTGTGTGCACATGATTATGCCTGTGTACGCATGCTTTGGCCCACATACATGGGTCGAGGGCCACTTTGGTAATTTATTTATAAAAATAGATTTTTTTTGCCTTTAAAAAGTGATATTTTCCATTTTAACACTCTTCAAGTCAATTTGATATTTGATTGGGCTTTAAATTAGCTTTAGGCCTTAGAGTTTGAGCATCATTGGGGGAACATGGGTCTGAGTTGTAAGGGGTACAAAATGCGGTATCCACAGACCAAATGGAATAAATATGACCAAATAGACCTAAGTGGACCGTATGAACCAAATTGAACTGAAGTGGACCCAATGCACTGAAGTAAACCAAATGGACTAAATTGGACGGAATAGACCAAACATGATTGAAGTAAACCAAACCACATGGACCGAATTGGACCAAATAGATTGAAGTAGATCGAATGGACCTAATTGAACTAAAATTGATTGAATTGGACCAAAATGAATTGAAGTAGACTAAAGCAGACTGAACCAAATTGAATTCATTAAAATATTCATAGTAATACAAAGTTATGAATGTTGACTGTCATTTTGAAGATTACTACATCTTAATCCTTGAGTACCCGATTTAATCATTTAAGTTATTCATCATATATTTATGAAATCCAATTTCATAAATATATACTTTAGTAACTCCTTACTAAAGTGGTTAGGCCTAAAACTCTAAATAACCAAACCCATTAAACTTATTCAAGGGGATATTTTATATCTTCGTTAAGAGATTATGAATTTCATCTTGAGAATACATGTTCCTTCCACACTAAATGTGGCTACCTAACATATTGAGGTTTTGATTGTAACTTTAGATCTCACTCTTGATATATCAAAACAACCTACACTTCATGATCAGATTCATTATTCTTTCAAGATTAAGAGTTGATGTAAATAGAAGTCGTGGGATTTATTATTCATTTGACAGTCATTAGTAGAATAATAAATCTCACAGTGGTCTAGTTTAATATCTCCACTTCCATGGTCAAGACAAATCATCTTAGTTGATATGTTATAATCTTCACAAATGAAATGCCCAATTCCATCACCGACTACGAATTAAATTCTGAGTTTAGAAAGAACTTGTGATTTATATCTTCTGTGTCTAAATCACAAATCACATACTATGCATCTCATGGACTATATGATAATGTCCAAATATTCATGTTACCATTATTTTAGATAATAATAAAACAACTTTATCAATCATAACATAATGTCATACATAACATCATACAATAGGATTTAAAGAACGCATATCCTAACAATTTCGGATCTCTAGTCCCATCAAACTTTTCCGCATCGGAAATCTTAAACTTGGGAGGCAATACAATAGGAGCCTTTGAACTCATTCCTCCCATGTTATAGAGGTAATCATCCATCCCTTGCTCCTTACGGAAGGCAAGTTGCATTTTCTCCATCTTTTCCCTCATAGCCATAGTTTCTTTCATATTCCACTTTGTCCTTTTCGTCTCTTCATCTTCCTCCTCATCATCATGGATTTCCACATGTGGAGGCTTCTTGAGCTTAGATTCTTCCAATCTAGTGAGACGCCCTCCCATTCTCTTAAGGGCCTCTCCATGCTCATCCAAAGTCTTAAGGATTTTTTGTGTCATTGGCTCTTCCATGGAGGTAGTCATTGTTTCTTAGGGGGCCTCTTCTTCTTGGTGTGTGTCCTTAATCTTGATCAAGCGCCTTTCTTTCTCTTGAATCCAAATGGGAGTGGGGACGTGTTTTCTTGACTTTGATGGTGCAATGATGCCTAAAAAGAAGCCCCATTTTCATTAAGTTCATGTCCTAATTAAAGGTTCCTTTTAAATTTTAGATGTTCTTAGAAAATTCTGAAGTTCATTTTAATGAAAGCCCAATTACAATGTTGCTCCCTTCCCTCTCTTGTATTTTTGCCCCTTGTTTCATTAGGCATTGGTCCATTTACAATTAAGCTCTCATCTTACTCTCTTGGGCTTTCATTAGAATGCACTTAGAATTTTTTCAACCCTTTGTCTCAAACATGGGCTTACAATGTATTCATCACTTTTGGGTTTTTCATTTTTATTCATTATTTCATCAATTTTTTTCTTCTTCTTGAAATAGCCCTCTAGCTAGAATACATTGTAGTCTCCCTCTCAAAGTCTATAAAATTCTCATCATTTTGGGCGTAGACATGCAACAAAGAGACCCAAGATTAGGGGGTTTCATTTTTGGCTTTGAAAGATGTTGGATGCTAAGTACATAGCATATTTGTTATCTTAGGCCCAAAGTCCTCTTTTTCAAAAGGGCTTTTCCACTTGGTCCTATGATAGTAATTAGGATATCGTCTTATGAACCTTTCATGTTAAGATACGCCTTTGGATTTAGGGACAAGCCTCTTATATGTGAGAACTTCTTTTCTTTTATCCCATAACATCTTAGAGTATACCATAACTTTAGGGCCATCCCTTCCATTTTCAATATCTTTTATTTGTCCTTTAGAATTAGGTGAACACATGGTATATGGTTGAACAAACAAGAGATATGTAAATGGTATCCTTTGTGATAGGGCCTAAAATTTCTCTAGTGTAGGTAGGCTCCCTAATGCTAAAGGAATAGACAAGTAGGTCACTCACAACTAGGTGGGGTACGATTACAACCGAGGGCCTAAGTAGACCCCATAGTGGATTGGTAGCAAATCTTTAATGTACTCAAAGCCCATTATAGGTGATGGCACCGATTGTATGTTGGTGGGATGAACTTCCGAAATTTTGGGCCCGAATGGAGCCTTCCATCTTCCCACTCATCACTAACTAAGGTTAAGGGACAAAAGGAAACAAGTGATGTGTGTGCAAACAAGTATTGAGATAATTTTTATTAAGGTTAAGAAATAAGACATATAGGAATTAAACTCACAATTCCTAGTGGAGTCGCCATTGTGGACACAAGGGGGGAGTCGTCACCTAGTTTTTGCAATGGTCTAGGAACCATATATATAGCGTCCTCTCGAGGAAGAACATTTGATCTTACTACCAGAGTATGGGTTTAGAGTTTAGGTATGCTCTTGGGAAGGTGTTAAGTACCCAAGATCACCCAACCAAGGTTGGTCTCCCATCATTGTGTCTTATGTCTTAACCCTATTAAAAATTAATTCAATACTTGTATTCTAAACTCACACACACACTAATCATGCATATCTTTATCCCTAAACAAGCATGCTTATCTATCCACAAAGCAAAAGAGAGCCAAACACACATACATTCATCTTACATGGCAAACCCTATCATACATCTAAAAAAGGTAGTAGCCTAAAACATAACACCAGGCATATCATTCAAGCTAGCAACACATATTATGAACAAGGTATTAACACATTATAAACCCTAATCATACATCCTAGAATAATTCATCATATCATCAAAATAAAACCAACACAAATGCATGGACATTTCTAATGCATGACTTACCCTTTACTTACCTTTCAGCAACACAACATCTATGGCATTGATGCATGGACATGTGAATGAATGGCATAACCTCAAAGCAAGAAACAAACATAAAAACCCTAATCTAAGCATGTTAAAGAAAACAAGCATACAATACAGAGGCACAAATACATATGATCATATGAAAAGGCTTTAAAAATGGACAAAACATGTAAAATAAACTAAACAAATAACATAAGGAATCTGGATTAGGGTTTCTAGACAAGTGTCTGCATACTCAGCCAGAGGCCTGCGTACGTAGCCCGAGGCCTGCGTACACAAGATTTAACCTACATACACATGCTTGTGACATGTGTGTGTGGGACTTGTTCAAGAACCCTAACCTAGGAACCCAAAATAGAAAATAGAGCATAAACAAAAAACCTTAATTCTAACTATCTAGCATGCTCATAACACAACATAACTATAAAATTGACCTAAGCAAACATATAAAAGCCTAAAACTACGCAAAGAAATAGGATTAAAACTAAAAAGAAAGACAAAAAAGGAAAAAGGAAGCAAGAAAGAATACCTTAAAGCAAAAGCTCCTAGGCTTGATTTTTGACCATTCCCCTTAGTCAAATCTTTCACAATTCAATAAAACAATGATTAAAAACTTTAAACTCAAAGGATTGGGGTCAGAAAATGTCCCAATCAAATAAAAATGACTTGAGGGTGTTTTGTGAAAAACTCCCTTTTGATTCGCTATTCTCTAGTGAATCTTAGGTTTTTTTCCTGTGGGATTTCTGTGTGTTTGAAATGGTACCATGTAAGGCTTTTTATAGTTAAAAAATAGGGGTTTGGAACAGCTCTTAGACAATGTGAAATTCATTCCAAACCTCAGCCATTATTGCAGAAAATTTGCCTTTTCCATGCTTTTGAAACCCTAATTGTGTGCACATGATTATGCCTGTGTACGCATGCTTTGGCCCACATACATGGGTCGAGGGCCACTTTGGTAATTTATTTATAAAAATAGATTTTTTTTGCCTTTAAAAAGTGATATTTTCCATTTTAACACTCTTCAAGTCAATTTGATATTTGATTGGGCTTTAAATTAGCTTTAGGCCTTAGAGTTTGAGCATCATTGGGGGAACATGGGTCTGAGTTGTAAGGGGTACAAAATGCGGTATCCACAGACCAAATGGAATAAATATGACCAAATAGACCTAAGTGGACCGTATGAACCAAATTGAACTGAAGTGGACCCAATGCACTGAAGTAAACCAAATGGACTAAATTGGACGGAATAGACCAAACATGATTGAAGTAAACCAAACCACATGGACCGAATTGGACCAAATAGATTGAAGTAGATCGAATGGACCTAATTGAACTAAAATTGATTGAATTGGACCAAAATGAATTGAAGTAGACTAAAGCAGACTGAACCAAATTGAATAGATGAAGTAGACCGCAATAAACCGAAATGGACCAAATGCCGACCTATTATTAGAATAGCCAAGATTGTGTTTTTATATAAACTCAAATTCTTACTTCCAAAATAATCAAATATTAACTCAAACAAAAATCAAACCAAAACACAGAGAGAGAGAGAGAGAGAGAGAGAGAGAGAGAGAGAGAGAGAGAGAGAGAGAGAGAGAGAGAGAGAGAGAATGTGATAGATAATAATAAGAAATATATAGAAAATAATATGAAAAGAAAAAATGCTAAAAATAAAAAATATTGTAATAAAAACCAAATTATCAAAGTCATGTTATATAATGTAATAAAATAACATTATATTTTTATATACTATCTTTATATATATAATGCAATAGGATAACATCTATGAAATTAAAGAGAAGAAAAAAAGATGAAACTTAAAAACGTAACTTAATCACATTAACTCAAAGTAGAGTTTCAAATAATATAAAAATTCATCTACTTAAAAGTAAATATGCAAGAAAAAATATCTACCAAAATATGAAAAGAAAAAAATTGAGAGAGAGAAATAACCTATTGTTTGTGAGGGAAACTATGTATAGAATGAGAGAGGATTGTAGATATATAATAAGAGAAGGAATATAAGAGTAGTAAAAAATAAAGGAAGATAAAAGGATAAATGAAAAGTGATATTAAGATAAATAATAGTGGGGAGATGGAAAGGTAAAAGAGGGAAAAAATTGGAAAAAGTATAACATTAAATTGGGACATTAATAGTGGATTCTAGTTAGTTCAACTGGTAAAGTTCCTAATGGTTGTATAAGAGATTTGTGGTTCAATTTCTGCTTATACTAAAAATTAATTAATGTTTTAGTCTGATGATAAACAGCTATCA
Organism: Quercus lobata; assembly: GCF_001633185.2. Classification (NCBI taxonomy): domain Eukaryota; kingdom Viridiplantae; phylum Streptophyta; class Magnoliopsida; order Fagales; family Fagaceae; genus Quercus; species Quercus lobata. Next base: position 42,684,465 of record NC_044905.1, on the reverse strand, counting down.
TTAAGAGCGGACAGTAAAACTCTCCAAAAAAAAAATTTGGGACATTAAAAGAAAAAATAAATAAATAAGAGAGAGATTGTTAAAAATAAATAGATGATATGATTTAACAAAAACATAACAATAATAAATATAAACTAGATTACAAGAGCTTTACAGAGAGGACTGACGAAGTCGTAAATCAACTAATTTACAAAGTCTCAATTTTGGAGACATTTCTGTTTGATAAAAAAGGAATGAATATTGAATAAAGATTAATAGATGACTGTAAACAACAGCAGTTCAATGGCTAATGGAAACGTTCACCATGTGAATTTGTTTAACCTCGCCAAAATTTTTGGTTAGAAATGTTAAATCCAAACTAGCACCAACTAATACAGGTGTTACCCTCTAGAGTAATTACCCAGACACATCAGTACGTACCCTTCAAGTGCATGATAATTTCACAGACCAGTATTAGAATTCACAAGAGAGGTTCCTTATGTTATGACCAAGATACTTTGGGTATATTATATGCAATTTTGTCTACAAATATCATCTTCAATGAAACTGCACATGGTCAGTTGCATGAACTCTCACCTTTAAAGCATGACCAACCTTTTGGAGAACCATCTAACCATCGTTAGAATTCCACTTCAGCCTCAAATTCTAAAAATGAAAAATCCCATAACCTGGATGAGGATCATGTTGGAGTGCGTAAAGCAGCTAAAACTTGTATCATTTATACAAAGATTTTTTTAATCAAAAGCTACTGTAATAGGACTAATACAATAATCTGACTAAGAAATTATGGAGGGAGATTATTACATAAAGCTGCAATATTTGATTGCAAAAGCTAAGCCAACTGATGTAAGGAAGACAAATAACAAGCAAGGACAATGACGAAAGGAGGAATCTTGTAGGTGCAGAGAAAAACATCCAGGTTTTCCTCCACAAATGTCAAGAATTATTAGTCCAGTTGAACACAACGTCACAGAATCAGCTCTGAGCAGAGGCTGCAGGATTGCTACTAGGAAATGTTGCCAGATTAGTGCCATTCTCTTGATTAACATGTTCTTCACTAGCATGACGAACAAACTCTTCAGGAGACATATGAGAACCATGGCAAGCACAAACAATCCTAATTTGGTTTGTGTTGTATTTGTAAGTAACACCCGAAATTGTCCTTCCATTTGGACCTGGAGCTGTGGTAGAAACCCATGGTAAGTTTGGGTAAGAACCACATCCCCCAAACTTCAGGTCTGCCGCAACGCCTGGCTTTATAGCTGAAAAATCGAGAGAAAAACCATCTACTGTTAAGCGATCAGTAGCATCTTTTGCCCTGAGGTTTGTGCTACTCCCTTTCCCATCTTCTTCTGCCTGAGAAGAGGACCCCTCTTCAGGGCCATGCTGTTTGCCATCACCTTTGGCCCGTTCTGAAATCCTCCCATCATGTTGTGTAGCCTCTGATGAATTAGGCGCAATTACTTGCAATAGCAAGTACATCAATACAAAAGGGGTAAGAATACACAAAGACAGTCAAACATAATATCATACAGCTAAAAATATTGATTATAGTAATCAGTATCAGCAGAACTGCTTGAATTTCTAACAACAGCATAGGAAGGAATAGCCAGAGAGTTGAAGCCACTGGAACATGTTCTAATTGATCTAGTTGAAGATATGTCCCTTTGTAGAACTTCATAGGAGGTCTCATGCAATCATATTATCTGATGATGATATTCTACTAGCAGCTAAACTTTAAAAAATGTCATACCCAGTGCACAAAACTCCCACTTTTGCAGAGTTTAGGAGGTCATGGTAGACAGTCTTACCCCCAAATTTCTGGAGAGATGATTCCTGGACTCGAACTTGCGACTTGTTGCTTTTAGCGGAAAGCACTTGCCCTCACAGTTAAACTTTAAAATATCAAAATCAGGTTTAGTATAATCCCAATTCTCTCTAGGGCTCTAGTTAAAATCATTCTTGCATCCTATGCTAGGTGATAAAACATAAATTAAGTAAATTAGTCAAGATCAACATTTCAACTATGTCCAGTTCATTGTCAAGAAAGGTCTGAATCCTGTGTGCTGAAGAATATGGTACGGTCACCACTGAGATTTTTTTTTGCATAGGTAAATAGTGGGAAAGGGGGCAGTGGTATTCAAACCACAGACAACGGGCATCACAAAGGGTGCTAGTACCATTTGGCTATCACTTGAACCTAGGTAACCATTGAGATTATTGGAAAAAAGTTTCTCCACATCCATCTATTAGATTTTTAATCCTTGTTTCCACAAAAGTTATAAAATAGTGAATAGAAAAACGTTGAGATATTTTACCTGAGTTTGGTGGACCTCTACCAGCATAGGAAGGGTGGAACTGTTGAGCTTGAGAAACCAAACCCCGCGAGTTATCCTTATCCAACATTGGAAGCTGGACTGGAGGATAGCCAAACATCAGCGGCAAGTTGCCAGGATTCACAGATTGTGTTGCTGATCGATCACTACTTGCAGCAGGCATCACCTGCACCATACCGGGGAGTGGATGGCCTGCTGTGCTGGTTGCACCAACAGAGCTTGACTCCTTCACAGGTAAAGAGTAAGGTACATTCATCACGTTTAAAGATTGGATGAAAGGAACACCATAGGTCACATTGCCAAGTTTAAATTCATTTTCTGATGGACTGTTAAACCTCTTCTGCCCATTTAAGTCCAGAACACTTGAATCAGCAAACCCACGAACCTCAGAAGAAGCACCAACACCAAAGAATCGTTTGGAGCCATCATCATGTTGTGAAACAAGCCTAGAGGTTGAACCCTCAACTTCAGACTCTGCCACATCTTCATTTTCAGCAGTTGAGCCATCTTCTGTTGTTATAGAAATGTGCGATGTTCTTGTCTTGTCATGTAAATCAGCATGAGCTTCTCTCTCAAGCTTCTTTTGATGGTTCATCTCATCAAACAACATCTTACGCTTGTTACCCACCTCTAGCCGTTTTTCTTCCTCCATTTCAGCAGACTTGTTACTGCTTGCAACCCAGATTCCTCTCCCATTTAAGTTTATAGAAACATCTGCTTCAACATTGGTTTTAGTGAGGTCATTAAAAAAGTTTTCCTGAGGCTTTACTGAATCACTTCTTTGAGATCCTGTACTTGAGTCCTGCTTCTGGGTGCCAGCTTGAAGAAAGTTTTTAAAATCATCCACTAATTTATTCCCTCTATCACCTTCTTCTGTCCTAGCATCTGATGAGCTACCAATTTTACCCTTGGACTTGACAGACAATCCACCACAAGATAGACCCAAGCCAAGGTCAAGTCCGTTCTCATCTTCCATTTTATATCAGACTGAAGTATATCAAAACAGTTCAAGCACAATCTATTCCAGTTCTCATTGTTGAGCAGACTACTTTCCTCACAATTTTTATATGATGAGCAACCCACTCAAAAATATATCCCTGAAAATTAAGGGCATCACATAAGAATAAGAATTTAACGGGCAGGAACAGCACAAGTATATTTGACGAGTAGAAGAGTGAGGAAAGAATCATTGTAATTAGGAGTGGCCTTGAAAAAATTTAAAAAGACACAGAAAAAAACTAAAGAATTACAGCACTCAACCTAATTAACCATTGGCATTAAGCCAAGCACAATTGGTTCAAAATTTAATCATAACCATTAAGATTGGGTTAAACTGGTTAAAAGTTTCATTAGATACTTATTTACTTATAAAAAAAAATAAGGTTAGAAGCTCCATTTAAGTTGTACAGTGTACACAAACATTGACAATATAGAGGTCCAACATGGTTCAACAAATGGAAATTGCTAGAAACCAGAAGATGCAATCAACTACAGAAATTACTCCACATCCCAGATAAGTAGGGAATAGCAATCACTCCATTAAAAACACCAAGCAACCTCACTTAATTTATAACAATTACTTATTTATGCTTAAAAAAAAAAAAAAAAAGAATTTGGCATCATATGACTTAAAACAAAACTTACCCAGTACTCAATACACTTTCAGAAAGCCAAAATAAACAACTTTGTAAACAACCACTCTGAACCACCTCCATATTTTATAGGATGCTATTCACTAAGACGAGTTTGATAGCTGAGAAAGTGTGAAACGTATAGAGACACAAATTTCAACCTTAGATTCCATTCGGTTGGCACCCATATATGACGCAGCTGAACTTAAAACACCCCTGTATATGACTTAGTTGAGCTGAAATGTTCCATTTCAGGAAACAATAACAACAACAAATTATGAGACCCAGAAATTTGCTTTCTCAAAATTTCCACCCATTTTTTCAGCAATCAGTCCCAGATCTACCAACCACCAAATCATGCATTCAAAGCCATAAATAAACGAAATTGAAGATACCCAAAATATTAAAACTTCATAAAGTGAAAGAAAGGAACAAACTTGAGCCCTTATATAGAAGGGTTAGGATGCATGATTAGCAACTTATTTACAATCGATCAAAGGAAAATCAAGATACCCATGTTTTACAAATATAAACCATCATTCAAATCAGACAATATACAGTGAAAGAAGCGCATAAATTCCAATAGATTGCCCACAAAAGAAACAATAGAATCACAAAGACAGGCAAAAAGAGAAACAAGAAGTTCAAAATAAACAACAAAAATAACTAAGAGGGGAGAGAGATACCTGAATTAGAGTAGAGATTGGATCAAACCCTCGACCATGGTGGCTTTGCAACAGAGCACAGTCAATGAGATTTTAGAGAGAAAAAGAGAAAGTTTGAGTTTTGGTATAAAGTAATGGGAAACAGGAAACTTCACCTATTTCTTTTTTCCAGTTTTTCCTTTGAGCATGTGATTATTGTGTAGATTCTCTTTGGTCTTTATTTATTTATTATTTTATGTCTGTTTTACCTCCTTGTGCCAGACCGCCAGACCCACTCCAACCCTTTACCTTTGGTTCATTATTATTATTATTAATATTTATACGAGGTTCATCTTTGTTTAGCAGCAAAAGAAGGTTCATCTTTGTTATTACTTTTGTTTCTCAAAAAAAAAATCTTTGTTATTACTTTTTTTTTTTTTTTGGGAATTGAAATTATAATAAGTGTAATTATTATTTTGGTTTGAGATAAAAATCTTATTTTAATTTCCTTTAAGTGTACATGTGTGAAACTCTTTATTACAAACTTGAACCACAATTCTTACCTAATTTTACAAAAAATTATATTTATAGAGTGAGTGACTAAGGGTATCAAATAGGTAGGTTTGAGGTGAACATAATTAATTTAGGTATATAAAACTCATTTATCCATTAAAACTCATTTAACTAATTGTTTTTAACCCAAGTCTAGTCCAACTCAATTATTATGGATAAACTCCAACTCACCCAATTACCCAATTATCAAAATTATCAAAATTCCATTAAAGTGAAAATTTCAACATTTTCTTAGATTCTCTTTTCCACTCTCTTTAGTCTCTATTCTTGGGATTAAAAAATTCCATATAAGCACATTCATATCAGCAATTATATTAAAAATTCAAATAAAAAAATATTTTCTTTTCTTTTCTATTTTCTCTCTTTTTTTGGCTACCAAACAGTGTAACAAATACAAAAAAATGTCATTTCAAGCTCAAAACTTTCTTGGAATTTTGAAAGCAACTATCCTTGAAACAAATAGAAATCGATATCAGTTTATATGAAATTTTCGATTGCTTGGTTCTATAATTTATTCACAAACAGCTCGCAAATCCTCCAAGTTCTTGCTCAACCTTTTCGTGTACCCACTAAGTGAGTCAACCTAGTCCCAACCTGGAAAAAAGTTACCCAAACAAAACCCAGTAAACAAAGCCTGTGTCTCGGTCAAACCCCAACCAAATGATGCTTTTGCCCTTCGTCCTCCCCACTCTCCTCCTTAAACCTCTTCCCAAACGCCACTTGACACAGCACATCATTTGCCAGAGTGAAAAACATCTTACCCAGGTTGAGTTCGGACCCGGACTAAGCCGACATGGAGCCTAGCAATTGATTCACCTCCTCGTCTTTGATGAGTTGGAACGAGTTGACCCGTTTGGAGCTAAGCAACTCGGTGTCGCAGATCTTCCTGACTTGGTGCCGTCTGAGCAATTGAAGGAAAGGTATTGAGCTGAGAGAAAGTTCGATCGGCTTGCGAAAACGAGGCCGTGGGTTTTGAGGACGAGTTTGGCTAGGTGAGCTGAGGAGGCAATGATGGTGGGGACTCAGCCGAGTTAGAGGTGGATTATGGGGTCAAATTTTTGGGCGAGTTAGGCCAAGTAGTGGTGGGGCATGTCAGTGAGGAGGTGGAGGTGATCGATTATTGGGAGGCCTAGTGGTGATGGTGGTTTCAATGACTATGACTGTGAGCTGCTCCGCCATTTTTGTAGGTTAAAGATCAAGAAGAAGATGGAAACAAGTAATAGTACTAGTGAGAGAAAGAGAGATTTATATGAAATTTAGCACAAGAAATCGATATTAGTTTATATGAAATTTTTGATTGCTTGGTTCTATTTTTTTATTTGTTGAGAGAGAGAGAGAGAGAGAGAGAGAGAGAGGTGTTTGGAGGCTGAGAAAATGAAGGAAAATGAAAACCCTGAAACGTTGAGGGCTTTTTTTCATTTTTTTTTTTTTAAATGGGAAGGGCTAGGTTGAATTTGGGTATATTATTTTTGGGTTCAATGGGTCTCAATGGGTTTTTAATTAAAACCCAATAATCACTGGGTCTAATTGAGTTGATGCCCATTTAACCTAACTAATAATTAGGTGGGTTTGGGTTCAATTAGAGAGGGTGGGTTTAGGTGGACAAATCTGTTTGGGTTTACTTTGCCACCCCTACGAGTGACCCTTTATTTTATCGATTTTCCTTTTGTATTTGTAACAGTTTTCTACTTGTTGCACAAGCATTTATATTAGAATAATGCTTCTAGTATAAATTTTACAAGATATGCTGAAAAGTGATGTGCAAAACAGCCTTCAAAAGGGAGAAACAAGAAAGAGAACATCATAAGCATAAATGGAAGTAGTCCAAGTAAAAACTAGTTTCCACAGAGAAATAGGTTGTCCACACCACAAAAGGGTGTGGACAATCACCAAATACTTAGTAAAATTTTGAGTATTTTCCACTAATCACAAATGGTTAGACCACGATCCCTCATCTCAAAATGTGGGGTGAATCCCCCGAAATTCGCTCCACACTCCTCACTAAGTCCACACATCTCCCATGATGTTAGTGGCACTTAACAAGTAAACCCACTCAAACTCTCTATAAAAAGGACTCAATCTCATCAGGTTAAGGTATGTTCCACTATTCATCCACTCACCATATTTGAGTCCTAGAGAGAAATCTGACTTAACCGTCAGAGGGTCCCTGGCCGGTTTACCCCGGTCACCTTTGATAGTCTCTTTCTTTCTTTTTAAATCATCCAACCGCTGTTGAAACCCAGAGCATTTAGCTTACTGATTTTACACATCATTAGTTATGATACCAAACATAATTATCATAAGGTTGGTTTTTGAATTTTTATAATAAAATTAATAATAATTTTAACATATGTTTTCGTGTTAATGTTTGCATTAATAAAAAATTATTAAAATTTCACTCTCATAATCATCTTTTTTTTTTTTGGTGTGAATAGCACTCTCATAATCTCATTAATACTTGACTTTGTTACAAACTGTAATTTCCACCCGTTATATTAAAAATTTGAGGATGCATAATGGTTCTTAAAAAAAAAAAAAAAAAAAAAAAGACTTAAGTGGGGTGGGGATTTGAACCCTTAAATTAAAAAAATTTACAATGCATAATTGTGCAGGACATTTAAAAAAAAGGGGTATTATATTGGTTATAAAAGTATGGTATTAAGGTGGAATGTTTTGTCAAAAGTTTTATAGTTCAATTTACGCTAACAAAATAAATAAAAAATAAAAAAGCTTTATAAGAATATTATAAATTTTATTACATAACTCTTGTGAGTTTTATTACATAAGCCTGATAAATTAATATATCATAAATCACAAAAATTAATACAGACATTTATTTATTATGTAGTTTTTTCTTTTAGATATTTACAATATGCTGTTGATCTCGAACATTTTTCTCCTTACACCTCTAAACACTTTACACATGAAGGGGTGCCAATTAAGACATAAGGCCCTTGGCATTTACTATGTAGTTGAAATGATATTGATCACATTAATTGTCAGACCAGTTTAAAAGCCATTCATAATAAAATTGTTAGTTTTATCATTTTATAAAAATATATGAATTTTCAGTTTAAAGTTAGAACCTATTTTAGGGAATGATAGGAGCCTGTGGATATGAGCTTTCTAAGTTGACAAATTGTGATCTCATTTGTTATTGGAGAATATATATATATATATATATATATATATATATATATATATATATCATAATCAAAGGGACTTCTTATTCCATTAAGTTATGGAAATCACCTAATTGATTCTTCCATAATATTTCCATCAACTATGTAATAAGAAATGGTTTTCTAAAATAAAATTTAATAAAAAATATTCTAAAATTCTTCTGTGTGTGTGCATAGGTTTTTGATACCTAAATGCTAAGAAACCAAAAATCTTTTGAATCTTAGTCACCACCAATGATGTTAGAGACTCAAAAGGTATTGAAGACAAAGAATGGCCAATTTCTTCAACACCAAGTGAAGATCAATTAATGGATACAAATGCAAAGAAGCTGGAATGTACGAAGGTGAAACCAAGGCCAAAGAAAACATACTTTCCCAGCGATGGCAAGAAGTATCGAGGCGAATGACAAAGGCCCTTGGCAATCCAATTGTGGAGTCTTTGTTTTCTCCTTTCCTTGGGTGGAGTCAAATTGCTAGGATTTGACAGTATGGAAGCTTAGATGATGGTTTGCTTCAGATTTGAATGTGTTAGGGTTCAAAGATTTGTTGGAAAATTCATAGTTCCGAAATATGTTGAAATTGGGATTTATCAATAAGATTGTGTTATGATTGAGTCTGGATAAGATATTGTTCTAAGAAGAAAAAATTTCAATTTGCTCAAAGATGAGGAGTCGATGAACTTTTGACCATACTTTTCAACATAATGAAATTATGAGTAAAACTTGTCTCATTAGAAAGCAGATATCTAGTGTTTCAAAATAAACACAAATTTAACCCAATTTGAATTTCAAATTGCCACAATTGTGCTAAATCCAAAAATATCGCTTGATTGAGATAATGATTTCACTCAAGGTAGGACCGTAAAAGCAATATCACTTAAGTGATAAATGAAGATTCAAATTTCGAATCCAATTAGGAAAAATAGTTTTTTATAGTGAATTTTCTATGGGACTGAGTCCTAAGAGTGGTTTTTCTTCATTGAAGAGATTTTTTATTTGTTTTTCACTTCATTACTAAAAAGGTTTATTAAAACCTTGAGAGAGATAATAGAGAAACCCTCAACTTGAATTGTTGAGGAGGGTTCACTGACTTTTATATAATGCAAGAAGAATTTGTACAAGGAAATTGAATCTATACACAGCAAGTCTACCATATTAAATCCCTATAGTTATGCTAAACTATATAGAGGTAGAATATGCAATAGTGTCGTTGACTATGTCTTGCCATATTGATCCGAATCGGGTGTTGGCAGTGGCTCCTTATAGCTAGAATGAATTATTTCCTTATTAATCTTAACATCCTCCCACAAGCCAAGTTTGGGTGGTGACACATTTAGCTTGGAACAGAAAAATAGAAATTGAGGTCGTGAGAGACTTTTGGTGAAAAGATCAGCAATCTGAAAAGCAAAGGGAATAAATTGAACACGAAGATGACCAGCAACAACCTTCTCATGCACAAAGTGATAGATAAGAGCAATGTGTTTAGACATATTGTGAGAGACGGGATTGTAAGACATGAAAATGGCATTTCTATTATCACATAAGATAGTAGTTAGGACTACGGGGAGACGAAGTCCCTAGAGAAGATGAGACAGCCACATGAGCTCTGTTGGAAAAACATAGTTTGTATCGCATACAAAACATACGTAGTGGAAAATTAACGGATCTACATCATTCACAATTGATAACATGTATTATGTAAATTTCAAAATTTATGAACAAGAGAGCAGACCTTGGTGCGGTGAAATTCAAAACCAAAAATTAGAAGTACTTGGGCACACTTTTAATCTTCACTCCAATTCCACTTATGTCCAAGAAATGTGGTCTCTCAATTAGTTTATATGTATGTGTTCAAGGGAGAATGAGAGAGTGGCTTACACTCACATACACGCCATTTCATTCAATTACAAAATTCTATATGTTTCACTCCTTATATATAACTGATTATTTAATTGGGTCAGTCTTTTGGGCCATTCCAATTGGGCTTTAGTATGTGGCTTGGAGTGGGACCAAAAGGACAAATAAGACTCTAGCTCCAATGGGTTTTGGGCTTTTCTGCCAACTCTTAACAACCCCAAAATTACTATTAATTATATTTAATACCACCATATAAATATAATTGCACTCTAGGCCTTATTAATAAATTATATCCCAAGACTTTATTATACATTCAACCCCTTTATTAAAATATTTGTAGTAATACAAAGTCATGAATGTTGACTACCACTTTGAAAATTACTACATCTTAATCCTTAAGTGTCCGGTTTAATCCTTTAAGTTATTTATCATATATTTATGAAATCCAATTTCATAAATATATACTTTAGTAACTAAAGTGGTTAGGCCTAATACTCTGAATAATTAAACCATTAAACTTATCTTAAGGAAATATTTTATATCTCCATGAAAAGATTATGAATTCCATCTTGAGAATATATGTTCCTTCAACACTAAATGTGGCTACCCAATATACCAAGATTTTGATCGTGACTTTAGATCTCACTCCTGATATATCAACGCAACCTACACTTCAGGATCAAGTTCATTATTCTCTTTAGGATTAAGAGTTGATGTAAATAGAAGTCGTGAGATTTATTATTCATTTGACAATTATTAGTAGAATAATAAATCTCATAGCGGTCTAGTTCAATATGTCTTAATACTTAAAACATATCAACTAGAAATCTCTACTTCCATAATCAAGACAAATCATATTAGTTGATATGTTATAGTTTTCGCAGATGAAATGCCCAATTTCATCATCGACAATGAACTAAAATTCTGAGTTTACAAAAAACTTGTGATTTATATCTTCTGTGACTAAATCATATAAATCACATATTATGCATCTCATGGACTATATGATAATGTCCAAATATCATGTTACCATTATTTTAGATTATAATATATAACTTTATTAATCACAACATAATGTCATACATAGCATCATACAATAGGATTTAAAGGGCATATATCCTAACAATCTTCCACTTGCCCTAAAGACTATTGTGTACTAATCTAACTTTCATTCCCTCCAAATGTGACTTAAAAGTCCTTTGTGGCAAGGCTTTGGTAAAGAGATTTGTTAGATTATTTACACTATCAATTTTTGCTACTACTACATCTCTTCGAGCAATAATGTCTCGAATGATGTGGTACTTTCTTTCTATGTGCTTTTCTTTCTTGTGATTCCTTGGATCTTTGGATTGTACAATCGCTTCACTATTGTCGCAAAACAATGTGATAGGAACTTACTCCATTCTCACAACACCAAGATCAAAAAGGAATTTCTTGAGCCAAACAACTTCCTTTGTCGCTTCACAAGCATCAACATATTCAGCTTCCATGGTGGAGTCAGCAATACAAGACTGCTTAACACTCCTCCAACTTATGGCTCCACCTCCTAAGGTGAACACACAACTTGAAGTGGACTTTCTAAAATCAAGATCTATTTGAAAATCTGAATCTGTATAACCTATGTATCAAATCCCCACACCGGTAAACAAGCATATAATCTCTCGTTCTCCATAGATACTTGAGAGTGTGTTTTATAGCTTGCCAATGTTTAAGTCCTAAATTTGATTAATATTGACTGACCATGCCAATTGAATAACAGATATCTGGTCTAGTACAAAGCATAGCATACATGAGACTTACTATTGTAGAAGTGTAGGGAATTTGTCTCATCATATTTTCTTCATCAAGAGTCTTAGGCATTTGGTCATCAGATTGAGGAGCTCTATGTCTGATAGGAAGCAATCATTTCTTGGAATTTTGCATGCTAAACCATTCTAGAACCTTATCTATATATCCAGCTTGTGACAAACCTAACATTCTATTCTTGTGATCTCGCCAAAACTTGATCCCTAGAATGAAGTTAGCTTGGCCCAAGTCCTTCATATCAAATTGGCTTGACAACCAAATTTTTACTGATGACATTACCCCTATATCATTTCCAATGAGTATAATATCATCAACATAAAGCACTAGGAACATTACTACTTTATCTTGATGTCTTTTGTACACACATGGTTCATCAAGATTTTGTTCAAACCCAAATGACTTGATTGCTCGATCAAATCTGATATTCTATGACCTAGATGCATACTTAAGTCCATAAATGGACCTTTTCAACTTGCATACCGTATGCTCTTGGTTCATTGCTATGAAACCTTCCAGTTGCATCATATAGATTTCTTCTTCAAGATTGCCATTAAGAAATGCAATCTTGACATCCATTTGCGAATCTCCTAACCATAGTGAGCAGCAATGGATAAGAGAATTCTGATAGATTTAAGTATTGCTATTGGTGAAAAGGTTTCTTCATAATCAATACCTTCTTTTTGTGTATACCCTTTTGCCACTAGCCTTGCTTTAAAGGTTTCAACCTTTCCATCTATCCCTCTCTTCCTCTTGTAAATCCATTTGCAATCAACAAGTTTAATGTCGTTAGGCACCTTTACAAGATCCCAAACTTGATTGGAATACATTGAATCCAATTCAAATTTCATAGCCTTGACCCAATGATGTACATCTACATCTTTCATTGCCTCTTCATAAGTGTAAGGATTAGATTCAGCCTCTTCTGAGATAGCTTCATAAGTTTCTCCCAGACCTATAAATCTTACAGGTGGCCTTATAATCCTCCCACTACGACGAGGCACCTGTGTACTAGTCATCTCATGAGTCGAATCTTGTGGAGTATCTAATACAGCCACATCATCCCTAGTTTCATCCACTGGTTGTTCAATTATAGGTTCATCTAATTCAACCAAGACAACTTTACTTTTCAGATTAAAATTATTCACATAATCATCTTCCAAAAATTTGGCATTGGTGCTAACAAACACTTTGTTAGCTTTATGATTATAGAATAAATAACCTTTAGTTTCCTTTGAATATCCTAAAAACATGCATACTTCTGTTTTTGCTTCCAACTTATTAGACTTCCCTTTCAACACATATGCTAGACATCCCCAAATGTAGAGATATTTCATACTAGGCTTACACCTACTCCACAATTCCTTAGGTTTGTTGGGAACTGATTTTGATGAAACTAAATTTAAAATATGCATTGTAGTTTTTAGTGCATATCCCCAAAAGGAAATTGGTAAAGTTGAATACTCATCATGGACCTAACCATTTCTAAATGAATCCTATTCCTTCTCTCTATTACACCATTTTTTTTAAGGAGTTCCAAGTGCAGTCAATTGGGATACAATCCCATTTTGAGTTAAGTAATCCTTGAATTCCCCAAGAAGGTATTCGCCACCTTGATTAGATCAAATGGCCTTTATGTGTTTACCCAATTGATTCTCAACTTCAGCCCTAAACTCTTTGAACGTTTTTCAAAGGTTTTGGACTTCCATCTCATTAGGTATAGATAACCATATCTTGAGTAATCATCCGTAAAAGTGATGAAGTACTCATAACCTCCTTTTGCTTAGGTTGACATAGGACAAAATACATTTGTATGAACTAATTCAAGCAACTTTTGGGCTCTTCTACCTTTTGCATTAAAAGGCTGTTCGGTCATTTTGCCTTCTAAACAAGATTCACAAACTGGAAATCCATCAAAGTCCAATGGCTCTAAAAGTCTATCTTTGACTAGTCTTTGAATTCTGTTTGAATTAATATGACCCAAACGCAAGTGCCAAAGATATGCGTCATTAGTAGAAGGAAACTTTCTCTTTAATGATTTTACATGAGAGTTATTATCTAATTTAGAATTGTATAATTCATGCTTTATCAGGAGTTAAAATATAAAGACCATCAACAATATTGCCAGAATAAATAAACACTTTATCCTTCTTTATTACAACATTGTCGTTTAGGATAACACAATATCCATGTTACGTAAATAAGTTGCAGAAATTAAATTCCTACGAACATTGGGTGCATACAAATAGTCTTTCAATATTAAAACTCTAGAACTAAAACACAAATTAACCTCTCCAATAGCTACAATTGGAATTCTGCTCCCATCAGCCAAAGTAAGAAACAATTCCCCTTCATTCAATTTTTTGGTCTCCTGGAACCCCTACAAAGTATTGCAGATATGTTTAGTACAACCTGAATCCACACACCAGGAATTTGTGGGATTTTGTACTAAACATATTTCAAGAAGGAATGGACTTTTCATACCCTTATTATTGGCAGCTTTGAATTTTGGACAATTCCTCTTCCAATGACTTTTCTCGCCACAATGGAAACGCTTTCCTTTGGGGTAGTCCTTTTTCTTTCTATTGTTGGAAACTCCTTAGGAAATTTGTTTACCTTCTTGCTTGGTGAAGTCCTTCTTCTTCTTCCTTTTACCTTTGCCTTTTGACTTAGGTTGAGAAGAAGAAACTTCAACCATATTGGCATAAACACTGGATGTACCAAGAATGCCTTCCGCTACCACCAATTCATTCATTAATTTAGACAATGTATAAATCTTTTTGTTCATGTTATTATTAAGTTTGAATTCCTTGAATGATTTTGGTAGTGACTGGATTATCATATCCGTTTGGGATTCTCCCTCAATATCGGCACCTAAAACCTCCAGTATATTTAGATGAGAGATCATCCTAAGACAATGCTCCCTTACTAAAGTACCTTTAGCCATTTTGGTATTATAAATCTACCCCATAGTTTCTTGCCTAGTAGAATGGCCTTGCTCACCAAACATCTCCTTCAGACTTAGCATTATGTCTAAAGCTAGTTCTACATCTTGCATTTGATGCTGTAGAACACTTGAGATAGATGCTAGGGTATAGCACTTGGCCATCTCATTAGATTTCTGCTAATGATCATATCGCTATTTTTCCTTAGGATGAGCATCTAATGATGGAAAGTTAGGGCAAGGTTGACTAAGCACATGTGCTCTTCAGCAGTGAGAATAATGTCCAAGTTTCTTTTCCAGTCAACATAGTTGGATCCAGTCATTTTGTTTTGATTAAGAATAGCAACAAATGGGCTAAAAAATGCCATGATTAAATCTAAAAACAATAAACATGAATATAATAAGTAAACTGGACATTATCAATTTAGCATATAAGCATATAGTATGGAACCTTAATAAAACCATAATATAATATATGCTATGACAACCCAATCCATGTCTACAATTCCTTGGTAGCAAGTATATTATAAACATCGTGATTGATTGAGAACTATTCTCATTATTAGTGCTATCATGATAACCCTTAGCAAACACTAATAATATGCCGTATTAACTTTAGCCTCTAAGTAATAATGACATAGCTCCTTTGGGAGGTTAACATTACACTTAGTTTAGTGTACACCATTATCTAGAATCATGTGTAGCCACACTTCATCTCCCTTATAGTGTTTAAACATGTAGTACCATGAAACAAAATACCCTCCTTTGGGATCGCGAGGCATATACACCAAGACAAGGTTCTTGTTCACACTATTTTAAACGAGTAGTTCAATCTTATAGTACTATGAAGTAAACACCCCCCTTTGGGATCACGAGGCATATACGCCAAGATGAGGTGCTTACTCACACCATTATGAATCGGTAATGGAGGCTGTGAGATCCAATCCTTGTATCTCTCTCCCACTACATATTTTAAAAGGAAGGTTTTTAATTAGAAAACATGTGTAATCTCATCACACATAGCCTTGCACTTTATCTATATTTTAACACTTAGTGAAAATTCAAAAACAGTTCATTCGATCGATCGAAGGTATTTCTCGATTGATCAAAATATTCAACAAATCCATTTCGAAGTTTCTGGATGACTCAATCGACTCTCGATTCCTATTCGATCGATCGAAAAGGAACATTTGATCGATCAAAGGGAATTCTTGATTGGTCAAAAAATTGAAGAAATCCATCACAAAGTCTCGGGTTGAATCGATTGATCGAAAAAGAACATTTAATCAATCAAAGGTGATTCTCGATTGATCGAAACTCGTGATTGAACTTTTTCTAGTAACTGGTTTTTGACATTTCACTTGAACAAAACATAGTTTCTTGATCACATTAAAATGAGATTGAGATCAAAACTGAATTTCATTGATGCTATAGCCTTAAAGTTCAATTTATCATACTTAATATCAAACTTAAACAACATCATAACATCAATATCAGTTTTTATCAAACAGTGATTTCAACAACCATCCAGAAAATTGATTGTAGAATCTTCTAACATCATGAAATTACTATCTTTAATTCCAAAACTCACAAAACATACAAATTTGAAATTGAAGATCGCTCTGATACCAATTGTTGGAAAAACATAGTTTGTGTTGTATACAAAACATACACAGTGAAAAATTAACAGATCTTCTTCATTTGCAATTGATAACATGTACTATTTAAATTTCAGAATTTATGAACAAGAGAGCATATCTTGGTGCGGTGAAATTCAAAACCAAAGATTAGAAGTACTTGGGAACACTTTTAATTTTCACTCCAATTCCATTTATGCCCAAGAAGTGTGGTCTCTCAATCAGTTTATATGTAAGTGTTCAAGGGAGAATAAGAGAGTGGCTTACACTCACATACACACCATTTCATTCAATTACAAAATTCTATATATTTCTCTCCTCAGATATTACTGATTATCTAATTGGTCTAAACTTTTGGGCCATTCTAATTGGGCTTTAGTATGTGGCTTGGAGTGGGACCAAAAGGGACAAATAAGACTATAGCTCCAATGAGTTTCGAGCCTTTCTACCAACTCTTGACAAACCCAAAATTACCATTAATTATATTTAATACCACTATATAAATATAACTGCACTTTAGGCCTTATTAATAAATTATATCCTAAGATTTTATTATACATTCAACCCCTTCATTAAAATATTCGTAGTAATACAAAGTCACGAATGTTGACTACCTCTTTGAAGATTACTACATCTTAATCCTTGAGTACTTGGTTTAATCCTTTAAGTTATTCATCATATATTTGTGAAATCCAATTTCATAAATATATATTTTAGTAACTTCTTACTAAAGTGGTTAGACCTAACACTCTGAATAACTAAACCCATTAAACTTATCTCAAGGGAATATTTTATGTCTCCGTTAAGAGATTATGAATTCCATCTTGAGAATATATGTTCCTTTAGCACTAAATGTGGCTGCCCAATATACTAAGGTTTTGATCGTGACTTTAGATCTCACTCCTAATATATATCAAAGCAATCTACACTTCATGATTAGGTTCATTATTCTCTCAGGATTAAGAGTCAATGTAAATAGAAGTCGTGAGATCTATTGTTCATTTTGCAGTCGTTAGTAGAATGATAAATCTTATAGTGGTCCAGTTCAATATATCTTAACACTTAACACATATCAACTAGAAGTCTTCACTTCCATGATCAAAGCAAATCATCTTAGTTGATATGTTACAGTCTTCACAGATGAAATGCCCAATTTCATCACCGACTACAAATTAAAATTTTGAATTTACAAAGAATTTGTGATTTATATTTTCTATGACTAAATCACATACTATGCATCTCACGGACTATGTGGTAATATCCAAATATTCATGTTACCATTATTTTAGATAATAATAAAACAACTTTATTAATCACAACATAATGTCATATAAAGCATCATACAATAGGATTTAAAGGGTACATATCCTAACAAGCTCAACAACAGTGATAGAAGGAGAACGATATTCAGATTCAGTACTAGAGTGAGACATAGTGGATTTTCTTGGCATTCCTAGAAATAAGATTGTAGCCAAGAAATACTGCAAAAATAGAAGTTGAGCGCCTAGTGTCGGGGCAACTAGCCCAATCAGTGTTTGAGTGGGCCAATGACCTTTGTTCATTGTCAGAGTAAATGGTGAGACCAAAATGAAGAGAACCTTTGATGTAACAAAGGATATGTTTAATAGCTGGATAATGCTCCTCTATGGGGGCAAGCATAAATTGACACATTGTGTTAACACTATGAGCAAGATCAGGACGTGTGATTGCCAAGTATTGTAGAGCACCAACAATAGAACGAAAATGTGTGAGATCAGCATAAGGAGAATCATTACCAGAGAGGTGTTGTCCCATAACCATGGGTGTGGAAACTGGTTTAAAATCAACCGTGGATGCCTGCTCAAGAATATCAAGAGCATATTTGGATTGGCTCAAGAACAATCCTTGAGGAGTGTGATGAAATTCAATGCCAAAAAAATAATGCAAGTCACCAAGATCTTTCATGGCAATTTCATTGCTAAGACGAGCAATGAAATCCTTAGGGAGACGTGGATTGCTACTAGTCAAAACAATGTCATCAACATATACTAACAAGTAAAGAGTGTTGACTTTCCACTGATAAACAAAGAGAGAAAGGTCGGCGCGGCTGAAACAAAAACCAAATTGTAGCAGGAAAGTGCTAAAACGGTGAAACCAAGCCCATGGAGCTTGTTTAAGGCCTTAAAGAGCCTTATTGAGGTGACACACATGATTAGGGTAGCAAGGATCAACATAACTAGGAGTTGATCCATAAAGACTTCTTTATTAAGAATGCCATGTAAAAAATGCATTCTTGACATCAAGTTACCGAAGAGACCAACCAAAGGTGGCAGCAAGTGATAAAATAAGGCGAACAGTTGTGGGTTTAACGACAGGGATGAAAGTCTTATTAAAGTTGAGACCAGCTTGTTATGTGTAGCCTTTGGCGACAAGACGCGCTTTATAGTGCTCAACGGAACTGTTAGGTAGCAATTTGGTTTTGAAAACCCAACGACAGCCAACAATATTTTTGTGAGATGGGAGAGGAACCAAAGTCCAAGTGTGATTTTGCCGAAGAGCTTGAATTTCTTCTTCCATTACTGAGAGCCACTCAGGTGCTTAGAGGCAGACTTGAAGCCGTGTGCCTCTTTAAGTGCAAAAAGTGCTTGAGAAAATGGAGTGTCTGAAAACGGAGTGAGGCAAAGGTAGGCTCTTGGTTTGTGAACACTAGCGTTGCTTCTAGTGATCATAGGATGTGAGTTGACCAATGGTGCTGGTGGAGGAAGAGAGGAGGTCACCAGTTTAAGAGCAAAAAGAGATGTTGGAGAGGCTGGTAGGGGAGCAAAAGCTATGACAGAGGAAGGTGGGATGTAAGACACAAAATCAGTAGCATAAGAAGGCCATGGGTGGGTGGGAAGTGAGCTTGATGCAGGCCCAGGAGTGGTAGAGATAGAACTTGCAAGAGAAGAGCCACTAGCGCTGCAAGACAGAGAAGGTGAAGACATAAGAAAATCAAAAAAGAAAACATGATCAGATATAGAATAAGAAATAGAAGAAGAGGAGGATGTGGCAAAGGGAAAAACAGTTTTGTCGAACACTACATGACGTGAAATGTACATGCATTGAGTGTGATGATCCAAACAACGAAACCTTTTATGTAAAGTAATATAGCCAACAAAAACACAGGGAATGGAGGGAATGGATTTAGGCGAAAGTTTATTATTAGTATAATTATGAAGATAAGGAAAACAGAGGCAGCCAAAGTTACACAACATGTAGTAAAAAGGTACTTTACCATAAAAGACTTCAAAAGGAGAGGTACTGTGAAGAATTGGTGTTGGGATCCGATTGATGACATAGGCAGTCATGGCAAAAGCTTCCACCCATAAGCTCGATAGAGCTTGAGAGTGAAAAAGAAGAGTAAGCCCAGTGTTTATGTTCAGCAGTGCCATTTTGATTGGGAGTGTAAGGACATGCTAGGCGCTGCTAAATGCCACACTGAGCTAAATGATGTTTGAATTTAAGATTAATGAATTCAGTTCCACCATCAGCTTGAAAAACTTTAATAGTCCTAGAAAATTGATTTTTGACAAGCCTTTGAAATCGTATGAAAACGTCGAAAAAATCAGATTTGTGGCATAAAGGATAAAACCAGGTAAATCTATTATGATCATTAATAAAAATAACATAAAAGTGAAAACCAGATAGGGTTGCAACTAGAGATGGACCCCATAAATCATAATGAATAATATCAAGGGGATACAAACTACGTGCATTATTATTTAAAAAAGGAAGTCTATGGCTTTTGGTTAGTTGACAACTAGAACAAACATTGGAATTAAAAGAACCAACAGTACAAATGACAACATTTTTAATAAAAAGTACAACAGTTTTAGGAGAGGAGTGGCCAAGACGAGCATGCCAGATCTCAAATGAAGCATGCGCGGGATGCTGACAAAGAAGTGTGAGGAAAGCTGGTTGACCACGATCAAGAACATAGAGTCCATTCCTATGTCTACCGGTGCCTAACACCACCCTTGTTTGAAGTTCTTGTATAGTAAAACCAAAAGTAACAAATATGACACGACAATTCAGGTCTAACATAAGACTACTAATAGAAATAAGATTCTTGGTTAGTTCAGGAACAACAAGAATATCACGCAAAGAAAGGGAATTAAAAGAATTAAGAGCAAAAATTGAACCAGTATGGGTGATGGGAAGAGATTTTCCATTGCCAACAAGAACTCCATCATTACTGGAATAGGAAATAGCATTATCAAGTGTATTGGCATTGTTGGTCATGTGAGAAGTTGCACCACTGTTAGGATACCAATCCAGATTTGAAGGGTCTTGAATGAAGCAAGAAGAGAAAGCCTTTGTCAAGTGGGTTACTTGCCCATATCACTCCCAACAAACAATGGCAACATGTCCTTGCTTTCCACAAATTTGGCAGAGTGGTTTGTTGTTGGAGGATGAGCAAGATCGAGAATTTGAGTTGTTGTTGTAGGAAAAATTATTGTGACCACCACCCCAGCCAGAATGACCTCCGCCCTAATTATTACGACCTGCACGTGTTGAGTAATTTCCAACACCCTGAGCGATGAACGCTACGACATGATCAGATTAAGTTTCAAATGATTTAACAAAAAGATCGTGGCTTTGGGCCTTTGGCACAACATCCTTGAAGCTGGGAATTGGATAATGGGACATAATGGTGGCAGAAAATGAAGGAAATCCAGCACCTAAGCTTCAAAGGAACCAGTGGACATTGTCGTAATCATCCACAGGACAGCCCATGGCTGAAAGTGTTGGGGTTTATGCCCTAAAATCCAATTTATTGGCATGTCATATATAATTAAATTGTTTAATTATATGAGACTATTTATAAATGAACTAATGGGACATTATCTTAGTCCATGAGATGCATAGTATATAATTTATGTGAAAAGTCACAGAAGATATAAATCACAAGTTCTTTGTAAACTCAGAATTTTAGCTTGTAGTTGGTGATGAAATTGGGCATTTCATCTGCGAAAACTATAACATATCAACTAAGATGATTTGTCTTGATCATGGAAGTGGAGACTTCTAATTGATATATTGATATGTTTTAAGAGTTAAAACATATTGAACCGGATCGCTGTGAGATTTATTATTCTCCTAACGACTGTTAAATGAATAATAAATCTCATGACTTCTATTTACATCAACTCTAAATCCAAAGAGAATAATGGACTTGATCATGAGGTGTAGGTTGCTTTGATATATTAGGAGTGAGATCTATAAGTCACGATCAAAACCTCAGTATGTTGGGTAGCCGCATTTAGTGTTGATGGAACATATATTCTCAAGATGGAATTTATGATCTCTTAATGGAGATATAAACTATTCCCTTGAGATAAGTTTAATGGGTTTGGTTATTCAAAGTGTTGAGCCCAATCACTTTAGTAAGGAATTACTAAAGTATATATTTATGGAATTGGATTTCATAAATATATGATGAATAACTTAAAGGATTAAATTGGGTATTCAAGGATTAAGATTTAGTAATCTTCAAAGTGGCAATCTACATTCATGACTTTGTATTACTACGAATATTGAATGAAGGGGTTGCATGTATAATAAAGTCTTGGGATATAATTTATTAATAAGGCATAGAGTGCAATTATATTCATATAGTGGTATTGAATATAATTAATGATAACTTTGGACTTGTCAAGAGTTGATAGAAAAGCCCAAGGCTCATTGGAGCTAGAATCTTATTTGTTCCCTTTTGGTCCCACTCCAAGCCTCATACTAGAGTCTAATTGGAATAGCTCAAAAGGCTAGCCCAATTAGATAATTAGTTATATATATAAGGAGAGAAACATACGAATTTTAATATATATGTGGTTTTACCTTAAGATCATATAAGATACATGAAATGGTTTGTATGTGAGTGTTGGACACTCTCCAATTCTCCTTTGAACAAATTCATATAACTGATTGAGAGACCAGACTTTTTGGAAATGAGTGGAATTTGAGTGAAGATTGAAAGTGTTCCCAAGTACTTCTAATCTTTGTTTTGAAATTCACCACACCAATGTACACTCTCTTATTCTTAACTTCTAAAATTTACATAGTACATGTTATTAATTGTGAATAGAGTAGACCTGTTAATTTTTCCGCTGCATATGTTTTGTATGCGATACAAACATATATTTTTCCAACAAAAAGTTGATCACACACTGTCTTAAAAGCTCGAGAATATTCAACAACAGATTTGGTGCCTTTTTTGATTATTTGAAGTTCACCCTTCAACTGAAGTTCTCGAGTTTTGGATTTATGAGAGAAAGAAGATTCAAGAGCTTGCCATGTTTCGCAGGAAATCATGAGACCAACAATCTCACTCATTGCTTCTTTAATCAGAGAAGAGCAAATCAAACTGAGTATCAACTAGTCAGTGTGCTTCCACTTGGTATATTCAAGGTTTGAAAACACTGTGTCGTCTTTATCAGAAATAGTAGATGGTAGTTCTGTGGCTGAGCAATCAACACAGCCAAGAAGGCCTTGACTTCTAAGGAGAGGAAGAAACTAACTCCTCCATAGAAGATAATTTGTAGAGGATAATATGATGGTGATCATGTGTACCATCGTATTGAACGTTAGAGGGCTAGGAGAAGAAGTGGTTGAATTCATAGCTTTGATACCATGAAAAGGTTTGTTAAAACCTTGAGAGAGATAATGGAGAAACCCTCAACTTGAATTTTTGAGGAGGGTTCATAGACTTTTATATAATGCAAGAAGAATCTATACATAGCAAGTCTACTAAATTAAGTCCCTATAATTATGCTAAACTCTATAGAGGTAGAATATGCAATAATGCCATTGACTATGTCTTGCCATATTGATCCGGATCTGGTGCTGGCAGTGGCTCCTTACAGCTAGAATGAATTGTTTCCTTATTAGTCTTAACAATTACTATATTTTTGTTTATTTTTATTGCTTTCATCATTATTTAGTATTCAATTCTTGTAGTTGATATATCTACTTGTGTGTGGAATTTATAATGAATTTGTTGGATTAATTTGTTTATTCTATTACATAAATTTCTTGGGGTCTAAATATGATTTTTTTTTTCAAGTGGTATAAGAGGAATTAGAACATGTAGGGCTCTAAATAGGGATATGTATTCCATTTTTTTTCTAGATGGGTTGTTAATGGATTTGGCCATATGGAGCCTTAAGGGGCTAATTTATTAGGGAGAAAAATGGGGGTGATTTGTGGGGTGAAGAGAAAATTGTGGAACTTGTGTGTTTGGTTGAAGGTGGTGATTTGGAGAGGAGAATTATTTTCTCCTCAGACCCACAATTTTTGGGAGGTTTTTTTTTCTCCCCAAATTGGGGGGAAAATGGGAGAGAAAGTGGGATTCGATGAGAAATTATCCATCTACCCCTTCCCCCCCTTTCATGTTGATTTACCTTTTTTTTTCTTGTTTCTTTTTTTCAAGCTTAAACATTTAGATTTTTTTCCCCTTCTCATAAACTAGTCTTATTATTATTATTATTATTATTTTGTTAATGTAATAGGAGAATATATTTATACAAACACCATTCTTTTATCCTCTCATTTTTCATCTTAACCAAACAAAAGAGTTTTTACCCCCCCCCCCCCCCAACTTTTTTAGTGGTTGATTTGTGTGTGTGATGATGGGTTGGTTTATGGTGGTTGATGGGGAACAATAGTAGTCAAGGCTTGGTGGTAGTTGTGATGGACAATGGTTAGGTATTGTATGTGGTGGAGCTTATCTTTATCTTTGTCTTGGTTGTTGGAGTTGTTGATAGAGGTTGTAAAAGAACCAAGTCGTTCATAAACAACTTAGGCTTGGCTTAATAAAAGGCTTGTTCATGTTCGTTTGTTTATAAATAAGCCAAGTTCGAGCCTTAATTTTAGGCTTGTTTGATAAACAAGTTGAGCCCAAGAAAAAAATTTTGTTCATGAACAAGATCGTGAACAATAAGGCTTGATCTTAGACTCGTTTATAGCTTGATAAAAGGTTTGATATATGTTTGCTAAATAAACCCATCATATGTTTGCTAATTTTTTTTTATTATACTTGAACTTTTAGCACAATGAAATCTAATACAAGATGACACATAAATCTTCAATGTCTCAAACTCACTTGGTCATATATGAAAACAACATGATAAACAATGCCTGAGTATGTTTAGTTTGTAGACCAGGTTACAAATGCAATGGCCTAAAATAACATAGGAGACTAGATTTTGTTTATAATAGAATTTATTCTTTGTTTTGTAAATCCAATTGACAAACAAGTTAATGCCTTTCTTATTGTATGGCATATAATTTATTTATTTATTTAATGAAAAGACCATAAATTTTTATTAAGAAGAAGATAAATTCAGTACATTTTGACCCAAAGCAGACTTAACAATGTCCGGACTTTCGTATATCCAAGTTACATAGCTATCGATACCCTTGGCGAACTGTACCAAGATGTGTGCTAGTCTATTACCCATTCGCTTAACATGCGAAACTTGCGTAGTTTGGAAAACCTGTAACTTTTGGCAAATCCCTGAGATGACATTGGAGATAGACATTAGAGGTATGCTTCCCCCAATCACTACATCTGGCACTATTTATGATTCACATTCAAAGTGTGCATTTCTTATACCAATGTCCCATGCAAAATCAATAGCTTCCTCAAAAGCTTTGGCTTCGACCTCTAGAGGTTCTAGAGGAAAATTTAGCCTTTTACTCGTGGTAGCTACAACTAAGCATTCATGGTCTTTGATGACAACACCCATACCCGATGCTTGTTGGTTTTCAAAGACTGCACCATCCACGTTGATTTTGTACCATGGTGAAGATGGATTAGCCCATTAACCATTTTCTTTAAACACATGCTTTGAAGGTTGGAAATTAGCTATCTGAAACTTGTTTAACAAGGCTTGTTCCTTTTGCAAGACTGTAGCAGCAGATTAGCTAGATTTCCCTTTGCTTATCGCATTCCGATTGAACCACATGCTCCACACAATTGTTATGACTAACTCTAACAGGTCATTGGCCATATGCTGGACAAATTAAAGATACCATAAGAGGTCAATAAAGTCGTGAAACTACACTTCACCAGTCTCAAACGGAATACTAGATAGTCTCTATACATCCCGTGCTACATTTCAACTCCAGAATTGATGGCCACTAGACTCAGCACTCATACCATAATCCTCACACACCAGACTGTCCAGCACCTTGCGATTGTAAAGATTGGCTTTCATAGGGAGTATATTCTTACACGCACACCGTGCATAGGATTTGATTTTATTAGGTACATTGAGTCTTCATAGATTTTTCCAAAACAAAGCTCGATTATGGCTACTTGTTATTTAATCATCATGCATCATGACATGTTAAGCCATAGGCTTTATGGCTCTTCACTAAAATCGTAACAGATCTGTCACACCTCGCGACTGCTCGATCACCCATTGCAGTTCTCCCTTTTTTTCCGAGAGGAGGGGGTAGGTATGCACATGCATTCAGAACTCGGAGCTTGGGTGTTGTGGAGGAATGTTGTACCTCGGGTGTGTGACTGGAACATAAGTCGATTTTTAAGGAAATCACCAAGGGTAAGTGAAGTCGCCACAATTTATTGGGTTTTTTCTAAGGTGTGATTGGTCAGCTAACTCTATTTGATTTTATTATTGATCCTAGGCTAAGAAAAAGTTCATTTTTCCTAATCTAATGTGGATGAGCAAGAAATCTTGATTCTTGGTTTTGAAAGTCTAGTTACATGTGGGGAAGGTGTTAGCTTTCGGACATTGGCAATTGAAAATGAGCTATTGGCATTAGCTTTTAGGGCTTTAAGCGAATTGGGATTTGAGGTTTGGATTTAGAAAGGGTGTGGTCTCAATCGATGCTTCCCAAGTGCGTTTGGAATCGTTGCAAAATTTCTATGGTGAAAGTCCGGCAACATTTCACCTTATTTTCATTGCGGAAATCTAGCAGCGCTTACTTTAGATGCATCATAGCACGCAAAACGCTATCCTTACCAAGCTTTCGCCGCTAGAATCTAGCAATGGGGATGCCTCATTTTCACGGCAAAAATTCTGCAGAGTTTTGCATTTGGTATGTTATGGCCTATCGGTAGGGTTTCATGCTTGTGTACACGGCACGTGCCAACGTGCTTGTGCTAGGATGAGCTAGAGTCCCTCAAAGTATTAAGCAAGTTGATATGTGTCGCATACATTTGATATGTGTCCCATACACGGGGAAACCGACGTCACTTGGTGACATGGATCGGGATGGTCACACCGCGGTGACTATGCACACAATATGACATGAATATGCATCTGTAGCAAATGTCTTGAGCACATACTCATGTCACAAGGTCAAGAGCACTTATGGCTAGAGAGGGTCACTTGCGTAGACATAAGTGTCCATCATACAAAGTGCATGATCACCCACACACATGCAGGTATATATATATATATATATACATCCATCATGCACAATGCTATCACACAGAGTAGGAAAGATAAAAAAACATTGCCAACGTCCCATGGGTTACAGCCCAGCAAGTTACAAGAATTGTAAAATAGACATTACCATACCTAGGGAATGTAGCCCAAGCAAGGACCAAGAAAGATAAAGGGTACAACGAGTGGGGGAACCCTAATACATGCTCTAGAGAAGAGGCTTGAGAGAGAGGGAAAGAGAAAAACACTCAGGAGGGGTTAGCCCCCTAATCTACTGAACATTGCCCTTTGTGGGCTTGCATCCTTGCCCTTTTTGCTTGCCTCTAGGGGGTTGCACCCTTGCTCCAAGTGTCCATACTCCATGCGTGTACATGCAATGGCAAAAGGAACAAGCTAGCAGACAAGCAAAGAAACAAAATAGAAGGAAGACAAGCCAAAAGGCAAGCTAGCAAAAGATGCCAAATGGGGGCAAACAAGCATGTTATCAAACAAAAGATGGTGTCATAGGAGGACAAATGTAGGTTTGGATCGAGTGTCTATAGTTCCATTGGATTGAAGTATGAATGACACATAGACTTATGCATGAACATGTAGGCAAGCGTGCAAAGATGCAAAGAAGCAAAGAAAGCCAAACGGGTGGCACAAAGCAAGCATAACAACATTGCACATAGTAGGGAAAGGGTATGCGTCAAGCAAACCAACACCACAAAGGTGTATCTCACAAATGGTCGCATCAAACTATCCACAAGAGGGATGGATGCAACCACACAAGCAAGTGGCCTCAAAGACCGACAAGCAAAAAACCCACGGAAGGCACAAAGCATGGAAAAATCTAGATCAAGACAGGAAAACATGGAGATAAAGCATAGAAGCAAGCAAGTAAACATAAACATGCATCAAGGAAATGATCCAAACCCTTTGATATAGGCCTAGGTGTATGGATGTAGGCCTAGACCACAAGATCTAGATATACACCATACCAAAAGGGCCAAAACACAAGAAAAGAGGGATAGCAAGAGATAAAAAGGCTTTAAAAGCACACGGCATAGCAACCAACATGTAGATCTAGACACATGAACATGGTATGGAGTACACAAAGATATAGATCTGAGCAAAAACATGACAAGGAGCACATAGAAATGTAGATCTAAGCACAAACAAAAAATTTAGGCATATCCTAGCCCAAGAAGGCTAGGCCAACATTATCAAAGAAATAAATCATGACAAAAATTAAGGAAACATGCTAGGAAGTAAGATAAAGCAAGGATATACTAGGAAAAGCAATAAAGCATATTATGAACAAAGATAAAAGCAAAGGGTGTAGATTGTAGCTAAAAAGCTACATCTAAACCCTTTAAACCTTAAACTCAAGGTCCTAAGACCAAGGAGAGGAAAAAGAGTGCAAGAACACTACCTCTTGATTGTTGAGAGAAGAGAGAAATAAAAGGTCTTTGATGTGTTTGAGAGAGAATTTAGAGAGGAAAAGAGATAGAATTTGCTTAGAAAAATGCTCCAAAAAATGCCCAAAACCATTTTTTTTTATTTGACCGGGGGGGGGGGGATTTGAGGGTATTTATAATGAATTTGTGACTCTTCAACTCCGGCCGCTCACTTGCAATGGCTTGATAAAGGCCTTCTTGGGCTTGGATTGGGTTGATCTTAGTGTCCCTAGAAAGGTCTGGATGTGTAGTTCTTGGAAAGTTAAAGAACTTGGAAATCCAAGGGTCGGATCAAAAGTTATGGCCTCGGGAAGTGAGCTGATGCGCATTGCACGATTTTCAAGATATCTCAACCGTTTTGACTTTGATTTTGACCCATGAATAGTTTTTGGAAAAAGGAATTCAATAATCTTCACAATGACGCTGGCTTAACCAATTTCGACGATCGGATCAAAATTAGGGTTTTTGGTGCCCTTGGGGGTTAACCTCGGATCAAACTTGATGAAAATCACCGAGTAACTTGGGTTTGATATAGAAACATTAAAAATGGTGTCTTGGGATGATTTTGACCAGTTTTAACTTTTGGTCAACCTAGGGTTAACTAGGGGCATTTTGGTTAATTTGACCTGAAAAGATACTTTGAGTGCTCTGATGCTTGAACGGGTTACGCCACGTCAATCTAGACGTTTCTACGACACCATGGAAGAAAGTTAATATTATTGAGATTTTCGGGGTCCAACACGTAAATCGAGGGCAGACTAAATACAGTATCTACAAGTGTTAGGACATATGTGGAACATGTTATGAACATATGTCATTTAGAATTGACTAATCCTTTGACAAAATGCACTTTACTTGTAATTGGGTAGATCTAGGATGTGTTTAATACTTCAAGGAACAAGAGTTCAAGTCCAAGTATTGAAGCCATGCAAATTTGTCCAAGAATGAAGTGAAGATGTGTTGTTCATTAAAGCTCGACAGATAGCTCGATAGATGTATCTATCGAGATTTAATATTCAAAGCTCGACAGATAGCTTGACAGCTATATCTATCGAGAATTTTGAAATTCAAATTTCCAATCTATTTTCACGTATATCCAAGTTATTTGTGTAGAGTTTCTTTTCTCACAACCCTAGACATATATAAGGATTATTCTATCTCACCTGATGCAAAGGTTTTATTGATGCATATTGTAACTGGAGACAATCTGCCCTAGTTCATTTTTCTCTTGAAGAAACTGCTATGCTTGTACGCCGTAGGATTTTGTAACCAAGTAGCTTCTTGATCTTCATCGTGTGGATGAACTAAAGAACTTTGTAGCCAACATCCTTCTCAAGTTGGTGTGTTAGTCACATACTTTGATTCGTGCATCGATTGGTTGGTCATGTACTTAGATCCGTGCATTGAAAGGAGAGATTGTCACTATATTATAAGTCCAATTGTGTATTGGGATAAGGATTCAACTGTGGATTAGTATAAGGTACTGAGATTCCTTTACTTGTAACTGCTTGTTTTGATAATAGTGGATTCACCCGCTTGTGCCTCAGTGGTTTTCCCCATTTATAAACAAATCACCAGTGCCAAATTTATTTTCCACTGCGTTTAGTTATTTGGTGATTTGTTTGTGCTACCACGCTTATTGCATGTAATTGAACCTAATTATTTCACTTGGCTAATTAATTGGTTAATTTACCCAAGGGGTCAATACATTCTTGGCCTATCAACAAGATTGAAAAAATATTTAATTCTAAATAATGAACCATTACAATATAATCAATCCCATGAATATAGGCATCAAATCGTCTAATATTAATTAGAAAATCGAAAGGTTGTCATTAACTCAGAACAAAAGCTCGACTCACAAACCTTTCATATGAGTCCATTGATTATATCTACTTTATCCTCCTTCTCATGGGTGCTTGACCACCGGCAATGTATTGGAGGAGAAGAGAAAGCGAATCCTGAGCATCGTTTGATTCTCAAGACTTTTTCTTTTCAGTTCACACTAACTAAGCCATGGCTAGTTTCTTGTCCAACTCTGTGTTCCCTATATCAAGAAGAATCAAAGCCTCTTCTTCATCCTTAATACATTATTTAGATTATCCATCATGGCCATCAACCTTTTCACTCAATTTTCTCTTCTCCATTGCTTCAGCAAACAAGACTTCTCATGTTAGGTATGCATGGAAATTTTTGTTTTCTTGCGGGGGAAGGAACATAAATAGAAATATATAGAGCCATGGGCATTATATATAACGCTTTTTTCCGAGGGGTTTTGGTGGTGGATCCAAGCATTTAATCTCTAATTAAGGGTATTCATATGGCTACGTCAATAATAGAGTTATTCTAGGAAAAAGGATTTACATCACAAATTTAATTAATGTTTAGTTTTTAAACAAGTCACATAACTCTTTAAGAAAGTTATGTAAGTAAAACTACACATGAATGATTTCTTCAATCCCCATACAATGGTTCAAAGGAAGATAACTCCAAACCAGTTTGAATATTGGAGCCAAACTAAAAAATAAAATAAAAAATAAAATAAAAAATAGAAATCTAACACACTGTAGTATGCACCAAATGATCTGTACCTAAATTTTACCTAACCTCTGTAGGTTCGTGTTTTTGTGTGGCATCAAGAAAACCCAGAAAAAAAAGTGATGGTTATGGTCCTAGAATCCTAAATTCTAACCCATAGAGATTTATATGAACATGCACACTTTTCTCCTATATATGTCACAAACTTAAAATACATGACATAAATCATCAAACACATACATTAGGAACATAAAACATATGGGAAATTGATCAAACCATTCATAATAGTTACATTGTGTTTTAATTTGAGTCATTCCTTTTATGCTTATTATGTTGTTTTGTTTTTTTAATTAAATTTTTTATATAGAATTTAATAGTTACAACAAGAGGGGTGTTTAAACCTTGGATGTCTTAAAAACACCAAGAAATTTCAACTAATTGAGTTACAATGCTTTTGTCTCCTTTTAAACTCATTGTTAAATTAGGTGTTAAGTGTCAACTACATCTCCGATCATGACTGCTGGTCTAATTAAAATTGTCAATATACTTATATAAAATCTCACATCAACAAATAAAAAAATTGTTAACTACAAAAAATCTTTTAAAAGGTATAAAAATAAAAATAAATAACAAAAGGAACCTTCACACTCTTTGACACTGACAAGGATAGCTAGATCACCTTGTTAGAGTTAAGGATCCTAATGAGGTCTTTTTGGGGAAATCTGACCTAGGCCTAATTCTAGTCTATCATCATTGTAGAGACATAAATGGCCTTTTATCGCTACACACATAAAGGCTAAGCCCTTCACTCTTGCTCCACAGCACATTCAAGGTCCTTAATAAGGACTCCATTGGCCATGTATTTGTTTAAGGGCTAGGTCTCTATTTATGAGCTTTGTCACATCCTTATTGAGAAGTCATGTTTTATTGTTGGATTAATTCAGTGAAAAAAGTTTGTTTGTAATGTTTTTAATTTTGATGTATTGTTTCTTGGGTTCTTATGCATTTTGGGGTAAAGTACTTGAGCCTCACTTTGAAGACTTGAGGTAGCATCAGCCAGTGATCTTGCAACTTGGAGGTGACCTGCTCGCGACTTAGCTTGCCTATGAGATCCATGTGGCAAGTACTTTGGATGAGAGTGCAGATGTGCACCTCATGACCATCTCGTGGCCTTAGATGGCGATCAGGTTGTCAGCTACACGATCTCTGTACTTTGCTTTCTACCTGTCCACTACACATCTGCCAGCACACACACCTACACCCCCCCCCCCCCCCCCCACACACACACACACAAAACTGTGAGGCGTGGCAAGGGGCTTCAGATAAAGGTTGAACAAACCCTAGAAATGTAAGGTGTGAGAAGATATTGAAGCCAAGCCTTTGTATGAAAAGAGAGAGCTTTTCCTTGAGAAAAGCCAAGTTCCTATCTTTATTTTCCATCTCTTTTATTGTATTGATAGAGATTCTGTAAACACCTTCCTCACCCACAAACACAAACCTTGTGAGTGAGAGAATGACATTGGAAATATCATAAGCCATAGCCAAATCCAAATCCAAATCCTTTAGTGGCTTTCCATTGGGGGCTTAATAGTGGTGACTCTGGGAAGCTAGGTGAAGAGAAGACTTGTGGAGTTGGTTGCTAGTTGGAGCTTGGAGGGCTTAAGTACACAGGGAGATATAGGCTTGGAGGGTTTATAGTCATCCATGTATTGCAACTATTCATTCTAGGGGAGTTTTCTGATGGGTGGTTGGGGTAGAGGTTTTTCCACCCGGGGCTCGAGTTTTCCTCTTCCATAACACTCTGTGGTGCAATGTTTGGTTTGCTTCTTTTTTCTTTATTTCCACTTTATATAGTGCCATGATTGTGTAGTGTGGTTAGTTAGTTTGGAAATTTGCTAAGTAACTTACACTTGGACTATTTTGTTTAGTTTAGTGTTAAAATCAACTTAGCCGTAAAACTTTGTGTTAAGGGCTTTAAATATTGTGCTAGGGTTACTATATCATATTTCAATTGGTATCAGAGCGGGTTCACATTGTTTAGTGATTCACATCACTTTGTGTGATCCTTGAATCCTTGCTTCCATTAGTTTTACCTTGTGTTTGTAGACACCTCATTTTGTACTTGGTTAATAAACTGTAGTTTGCGGTCCCAATGATGAGCTTGACATGTCTACAAAAGGTAATTGAAGTTATTTTGATAGTTTGGAAGTAGTCACAACTCAAAAGTGCTCAAATCACTTTGAAAACAATGCTGAAAAATGACCTTTACTTATTGGTTTGGCCATAACTTTTGATCTAAAATGTATTTTTTGTATTGTTTGTTTTATTGGAGAGTAGACATCCTAGGCTTCAATTTGAACGCAAATTTTACCTAATTTAGACCTCAATTGAATGAGTTATTACCATTTGAAGTTGGACCATCAGAGTTGTCAGAATTAAGGTTTTTGGGGACGAATGCGTACGCATGCACAAGCTTGTGTATACAGGACCCGTTATAGAACCTTAGAACTTTAGTTTTTAGGGCCTAAAGCCTCCCTTTTTGATGGGGCCCGGCTTCTAGACCCTTTGGAACGTCCAAAACCTCTAAATGAGCTTGAAAAACCCTAGTTTAAACATATAAATACAACCTTATGCCTCCAAACTCAAACCCTAGCAAGAGAGAGTTGATTTTTGTCCTAAACTCTTCCTAAACTTTTTTCTCTCTGAATTTTCTGCACACACAGCAGCTAGCACATTTTTGGTTCTTCAAAAAACCTTTCTCTAGTGTTCTTAAGCAAAAACTACTTTTTAATCTCTTTCAAAACCTTTTTCAAACAATCTTTTGAAGAATATCTTTTTATTTGTAGTTGTGATTACCTATGAAATATTGAATATTTTGATTCTCTTGATTATCATTCGATCTTGTTGTGTAGGCACTGAGGGGCCAGTTAAAATATTAACTAAGCTGTGTTCCATAAGTAAGGTGAGTCTCTCTTCATTGCTTTTCCTTGATTTGGATTATTTTTGTATTCTTGTTGTTTTTAATTTTATTTATGTGTTATATGTTCTTAGAAATATGATTTGATTTGTTGTGTCTCATCATGTTTTGATTAATGAGTTGAATGAATGGATATTTTGATGAACATTTTTTGATGTGTTAAGCGTTGTTCTTTTTTGTTGTTAGATCCAATGCATGTTTAGGAATAGATTTTGTTTTGTTTATCTTGGATATCTTTGTTGTTAGTTTACATTTTTTTTTAATTATATATATATATATATATATATATATATTAGAAGCATGTTAGGTTGTTAACCTCTTTAGTTTTTATCATTGCTTTGTTTTTTGTATTTTAGTTTTTGGGTTAAGGTTTGAGGCGTGTATGCGTATGCATGCTTCTACATGCGTATGCATACAATTAACCCACGTATGCATACTCGTGCCCAAAAACTCTAATTTGAGTTTTCTGCTTCTATTTCTTTATTTCTTTTATATCATGTGCTTCTGTTTTCGTCCATTTTTCTGTATTTGAGTCTTTGTTTCTCTGTTTGATTGTTTGTTTGTCTTTAACATGTTAGATTAGGGTTTCTCTTTTATGTTTTTTTTGCTTTACAATGCACATGTATATGATATGATCATGCACTGGTGCATAGGTGTTGTGATGCAGTAAGGTAAGGCATGCATTCATATGTACATGCATTTGAATGAGATATAATCTTGCTTAGGGTTGGTGGATATGATATGAGAGTTTGAATGGATATGCTTGTGTTCTTGATATTCTTGATATTCTCCAATAATTCTTTGATTTTACCATGATTTGTTTGTTGCCTTGGATGAGATAATATGATATGCATGATACATGTGTGCTAGGCTTGATGTGAGTTGCCATGATAGATGTATGTTAGGATTTTAGGATGAAATGCCATGTTGATTGCTAGATGAATGCTAGAGTGTGTGTGAGGTTAGAACAACGATGTTGAATATGCCTTTTGATAAGCCAAAAACGTATTGACCCCTTGTGATGAATTAATTAATTAATTAGCCGAGTTTATTAATTAATCAAATTAACATGCAAATGCATGGTAGCACAAACCAATTAAACTAAGTATGCAGCAAAAAATAAATTGACACGGTGATTTGTTTACGAATAGGGAAAACCAACATTTCAAAAACCCCACCAGGTGAATTTAAGGTCACCATTTCCGAGAATCCACTATTATCACAACAAACGGTTACAAGTAAAGGAATCTCAGTACCTTATACCAACCTACAGTTGAACCCTTACCCAAATATCCAATTGGACTTGTTCTGTAGTGACAATTTCTTTTTTTGATGTACGGCTCCCAGTACGTGACTAACCAATCTGATACACGGATCCCAGTACGCGGCTTACTCCTTTGCACGAATCCCAGTACGTGACTAACTCCACAACAACCCTTTGATTGTTGTAGTTGATTTACAGCAGCTTCACATAAAAACACCAATAAGATCTTCAATGTTGGTGTAAGAGACTTTGCTTGGTTACAGAACCCAAAGGCGTAGAAGAAATACAGTAAAAACTCTTTCTTCTATAGGAGGAGGCTAGGGTTTCAAAAAAAAACCTTATGAAGCTCTCTAGGGTTACGGTTACCTCCTTTAAATAGGAGCTTAATGGGCTCTCCTATTCCAAATTGGTTTACATAAACTTTGGGCTTTCCTAGTCCAATAAGGATTATACAAACCCACAAACCTTGGGTTTTCCTAAACTATAAGGATTACAAAAAAACCTATAAACAAATAGTCTTTTAGAATAAAAATGTTGCTGGCTATAATCTGAATCTCGTAAGCTCGATAGATCAAGACATCTATCGAGTTTTAATGAATCTCAACAAATTGAGCTTCTGTCAAGGAGATATCGAGACCTGCAGATTACACTTTTCTTGAGCATTTCTTGAGTAATCTTTATGTCTTCAATTTAACCACTTGTAATGATCATCTTAAATCTACTTAGATTTACCCAAATACAAGTAAAGTGTATTTCGTCAAAGGATATGCCAATTACATAAAAATATGTCCCTAACACCTTTAATGAGATTAAGACATAAGACACAATGAATGGAAGCCGACCCACGGGTCAGGTGGGGTTAAGTACCTAACACCTTCCTATCCCCATACCTAAACTTGAACCTAAATTCTAGTAGTAAGATTAGTCCTTCGACATAAGGGTACTATGTAAATGGTTCCTAAACCTAATCTAGGTGGCAATTACATTCTTTCTCTGCCTTGGTCCACTCGGCCAAGGCATACTCCCCTTTCCTTAGGAGGAAATCGTTACACTTATGGTGGCGACTCCACTGGGGATAGAGAGTTTGATTCCAATATGTATTATTTCTTAGTCTTAAAAAAGGTTTGTTCAATACTTGTTTGCACACACTTTCACTTGGTTGTTTTGTCCCTTTACCTCGGCTGGTCATGAGTAGGAAGATGAGTGTGCTCCATTAGGGCCAAATTCTTTCGAAGTTGATCCCACCAACTCACAATCTGTGCCATTGCCTGTGATGGGATTTGAGTACGTTAACAGCTTGCCACCAATCCATAAAGGTCCACTTAGGCCCTTGGTTGGAATCATGGCCCACCTAGTAATGAGTAACCTACTTATCTATCCTTTTAGCTTTAGGGAGCCTACCTACACTTAAAGAGATCCTAGATCCTATCAAAATGAGGATGCCCTTTATTTCTCTTGTTTGTTCAACCATATATCTTGTGTTCACCTAATTCTAAGGACAAATGAAAGATAACAGATGTAAAGAATTCGCCAAAAGTTATGACATACCCTAAGATATTGGGACAAAAAAAAAAAAAAAAAAAGAGTTCTCACATATGAAAGACTTATCCCAAAGTCCAAAGCTATGTCTTAACTTGAAAGGTTCATAAGACCATAGCCTAGTTTCTATCATAAGCCTAAATCAAAAGGCCTCTTGACAAGGAGAACCTTGGGCTTAGGGTAACAAATATGCTATGGAATTAGCATCCAACATCCTACAAAGTCAATATAAACTTCCCTAATCTTGGGCCTCCTTGTTGTATGCCAAGGCCCAAAATGATGAGAGATTCATAAGTTTTAAGAGGAGGGCCACAATATGTTCTAGCTTGAGGGCTGCTTTCAAAAAAAAAAAAAAAAAAAAAAAAATCAAGAAGAGAAGAAAGTCTTTTGCAAAGAAGAATTTAAAAAAAAAAAAAAAAAATAATCTTTTGTAATTTTTATTTTAGAAGTGGAATTTTCAAAAAATATATTGCAAAGAAAAAGAATTCAAAAAAAGAAATGTTTTGCAAAAGAAAAGTTTTTCAAGGAGAAGAATTTTAAAAAAACCGTCTATAAATTGTTTTAAAGGAATTTTTTTTTTTAAAAAAAAAAAAAAGAGAAAAGTTTTCAAAAGAAAAAAAATGAAATTTTTTTGAAAAGAATTTCAAAAAGAGGATATGAGATGATCCATAAAGCCATGATATACCCTAAGTTTTGGGTCGATTCAAAATAAAATTTCAAATGAGAGAGCCCAAGATCATGAGTATACCACAGACTTTAGAGGAAGGCATTGGACCATAAAGTCATAATATACCCTAGCTTTTGGGTCAAAATTCAAAAATATTTTTTCAAAAGCAAGGGAGCCCAAGATCATGAGTATGTTATAGGCTTTATTAAAAAGATGTTGAACCCATCTGTGCTTTGAGAAAGTTTTGAAACCCTAAAACCTAAAGACAGGGGTAGGCTTACCAAGAGCCTAATGAGGATTAAAATATGAATTCTTTTTGAACCAATTTACCAAACTCTTTGAACTAGGGTTGTGAGAGATTGGGAAATTTTGGTTGCTCTCAGAAAAGGGTGTAGGCATTGGCACATTCCCTTATTTTATAAGTAAAATAAGAAAACTTTACAAACTACAATATATCTTGAATAGTATGCATTTTTATTGATTGGAAACAATTACACTATGGTAGAAAGAATTTAACATTGCTTTGATTCCTAGGTACAATCTAATTAAAAAAAATAAAAAATACAAAGCTTTGTTTACTAGTTACATTCTACCCAAAATAAAATAAGACAATAAATCTACCAACCTAAGATTCTAAGATTTAGGGGCTAGGTTAAAAGGTGGGAAGGTGTTAAGGCACCCACCCTGCCCAGACAGAATCTGGTCTTCTAGACTTTAAATGAACTTTTAAATACCTATTAAAAAAATGATATGCAAATTATTGTGTCAATATTTCTAGATCTAAAATTGGTTAATATGCAAAATACTATATCTGTTGTATTTATGCAAAGAAAAATCACATCTAAATTTTCATTTGTGAAAAGATAGATTTTTTTTTTTTTTTTTTTTTATGAGAAGTTTCAAATTAGCAAAATGAATTTTGTTATAAAAATTCAGATATGATATTTTGTTTAAATAACAGGCAATGGATTTTTTGAAAAGTTTCCAAATCTGATTTCCTAATTAAATAACAGAATGGATCTCCAAAAGGAAAATCCAAATTTGATTGTTTAATTAAGAAACATAATGGGTTTTAAAAGAAATTGCATATCTGATTTTTTAAAGTAAAAAGGAAGGAATTTTTAAAATAAAATTTAGATCTGAATGATGGTTTTGGAAAACAAAGGAGACTTGAAAAATTATTCCAGATCTGATTTTTGGTTTTAGAAAATAATGAGGATTCAAGAAAAATATTAAGATCTGATTTTTAGTTTTGGAAAACAATGAAGATTTGAGAAAAATATTCAGATTTGATTTTTGGTTTTAGAAAGCAATGAGTATTTGAGAAAAATATTCAAATCTGATTTTTGGTTTTAGAATTCAGATCTGATTTTTGGTTTTAGAAAGCAATGAGTATTTGAGAAAAATGTTTAAATATGATTTTTGGTTTAAGAAAACAATGAGCTTTTGAGAAAAATATTTATATCTGATTTTTGGTTCAAGAAAGCAATGAGTATTTAAGAAAAATGTTCAAATCTGGTTTTTGGTTTAAGAAAACAATGAGTTTTTGAGAAAAATATTTAGATTTGAATTTTTAGTTACACAAAGCAACATATCTAGGATTCAATCATATGCCTTACATAATTATATCAACAAAACACATATGCAAAAACAAAAATTCATCATATAATCTTTAGAAAGAAAAATCAACACAAATAAAAGAAAGAGCATGTTATAAACAACATGGAGAATTGAATTTCATGGAGATAGAAAGGTAGAAACTTACTTGCATGAACGTTTTCCACAAGCAAAGAATTATCCTAGAGATTAAAGAGAATGATTTTCTAAGGATTTAATTTAGGCCGCTTAACAAAAAAGAAATTCCTAAAGCAAAGCTTCCAAAATTTCTTTTATGTAAGGGGAGAGAGAAGTCAGAAAATGGTCTTCATTTCAGATTTTAGTTCCCTATTTATAGAGGTTTGGTGCTTAAAAAATAAGCTAGGTTGGATTAGATACGAATTAGGTTGAATTCTTGTCCCTAAAAATTTGAAGTGGATGTGTTTTAGCTTGATCAGAATGTTTCTAGGCTAGGCCTCGAAGTTGTGCCAATTGGCTCTCTTAAGTGTCGAGCCCAATTCCCAACTTTGGTTCGATTTGGACTCTTTTTTAAGGATTTTCTGAGTCGAGAATTGCACCTGGACGTATTTTTAATTCGTATTCCAAAATAAATCCCTTTTAAAATTGGGCAGTGACAGAATTTAGGGTAATGATTCCATTTCACCAATGGAGATCAGGAGTTTTTTGGGTGCAATTCCTCCATGAGTTAGGAGTAAAAATGTGCCCTTGATGTGGTAGTATTCCAATATTGACAAGTTTAAGATTTTGGCTTCATTGGGATTGTCTTATGTCTTGACTTGGGGAGCACAATGAGTTTACATTACTCATGGAGTTTGAGGGACATCGATTGGATCAAAAAATTTGATCGGGGCGGCATGGTTTACGCGACCTTCTTGCACTTTATGACTCAGCTTTCTTGGCATAGTCTTTCAAGCTTTAGAGGTGCACTATTTGTTTGGCAGGTGAGATTAAATTCTTGGCCAGGTGTATTTTGCAAAAGTTATTTGTGTTGTTGTTGATGTGTGCTTTTTTTTTTTTTTTTTTTGGTTTTAGGTTTGGATGTATGAATATTTTGGGGTTGGTCCACAACTTTTGGAAGATGTTGATGATATGTGTTGGGTTCTAAGAATTTAGGTTTAAATGTATTAGAACTTCATTTTGTAATGTTGGCAAACCATGATCAAAACGTTTTAGTCTTGTTTAGACTTGCTCAAAGTATATGTTTTTTTATGTAAAGTTGGAATCGAGTTGCTACAAGATTTGCGATGTAAATTTGCCTGGCTCGATCGATCGAGAATTAGACTCGATCGATTGAAAGTCATGCAGATTGTTTTTTCTGCCGAATTTCCAACTCAGCCTAAACCCGTTTGACATGTAGGGTTTTATGTTTTGCCTTATGTATAAAAGGGAAAACCCTAGCCACGTTTTAAAGTTGCTCTTTATACTGTGTGTGTAAATCTTCTGTGAGATCTATAAGTGGTTGCCTTCACACATACTTAGGGTTTCCAAAATTCAAGATTATGTTAAGAACTTGGTGATCAAATCAGTTGTAGATTCAAGAGCTTAAAGATACACAAGTGGGAGTGCTTGTATTTGCTGGGAATCCAAGAAAGAAGTAGTCCGTGGACTCGGAGCTGTCATATAGTCATGGTAGTAAGTTTTCTACTCGAGGTAGCAATAGGATGTTAGTGGTCTAAGTCGCTATTGTGTAAACTTTAATTCTTTCATAGTGGATTCAGTTTTACCTTGAGGATAGCTAGGTTAAATCCTCCCCAGGTTTTTTACCGGTTTGGTTTTCCTGAGTTATCATATCGTTGTGTTCTTTATTTTCCACACTTTACAATGATATAATATATATGTGTTAACCTAGATCTGCATAATTTACCTAAGTTAATCATTTGACTAAATAATTAGGTTAATCTGGTTATGTTTAAGGGGTCTAAAAACGTACAATATGTTTCCAAGGTTTCTTCACTAGCTGCCTACGTATCATCTATCAACGCCCCCCAAGGGTTCTTTGTAGGCTAGGCGGATGGTGATTGACGGCTTAGATGCCGATGAGGTGATTTATTTATTTATTTTGTGTTTGGGTATCGCTTCGCTTCATTTTGGGTTCTTTGTGATGTTTTTCATTTTGGATTCTTTATGCTGTTCAAATGTCCTTAAATCCTTGGCTTGGATGAGAGGAGCATGATGAGTGTGCATGGGCTCAAGATTTGAATGATTGTCTAGTGCTATTTAAATGTGGTCATGGGAGGTATTGGTATCTTGGTGACCAGGTACTGGCTTAGGTTTAACACATGTACCCTCTTGAAATGATTCCTGCCCATCCTTGTCCTTCTATCTTGCTGGCAGACCTTTTGATTGATGAAGAAATTGCTTGTGCTCAGATTGGCCTTGTTGTTCCTAGGACACCGGGAGACTACCTTGAATTTGTCAAGGCTCACTTACAGGGTTGCTTAGCTGACATCTCTGGAGCATCAGTGACTTTCTTTCTTTTCCAAATCAATTTGCATCATGACTCGCATCATCATCTTTCATTTTCTTTGTTTTGCCCTTTGTGAAAATGTCTGAATGTTGCATTTTTAGGCTTCATCTTCTGGTGTTGAGAGTCCTTCTCCTAGCAATGCTAGTGGTCATTCTAGTTCTTTTATGGAGACATATCCCCATTTCCTGGCATGACAATATTAGATCATGAATTTTGATGGATCTTTCAGCTTTATGGA
The DNA here is from genome assembly GCF_001633185.2 of Quercus lobata. Classification (NCBI taxonomy): domain Eukaryota; kingdom Viridiplantae; phylum Streptophyta; class Magnoliopsida; order Fagales; family Fagaceae; genus Quercus; species Quercus lobata. Next base: position 42,642,680 of record NC_044905.1, on the reverse strand, counting down.
TCTAGACTAGCCGGAGTATACCCCGACTAGCCTTGTACATCTCCAAATCCTTTATTCTCCTGTCTCATTCTTTGTCTATTCAGTTATTTTTGAACTTGTGGCCTTATGCTCTAGGTGGTTGTTGATCTCGTGGAAGAAAGCATGCAGATGATTGGAGGCTTGTAGTTGGTGGCACGCACACAGCCTTTCCAATATGTGCTTAATGAAGTGAATTTGGTAAAGGATGGCACTCCCTTACTGATTTTTGCTTGAAATTCATAGTAATGAACTTAACACCTTTTTTTGATGATTTTGTAGAGCAATCGAATGGAAAATGCTGAGGCCAGCACAAGATCCTCGGAAGAGAGAATCAAAAACCTTGAATTTCAGAATTGGCAACAAGAATCTTGGTTTTATGCAATTTAAGAGTGAGGAGGAGACATAGAGGGTGGTTCTTCTAGGGGTGGATCTAGACGATCGTCCTGCAGGCGAACTCAAAGTCGGAATAATGCTTGACTTGTATTTTAATTTTCTTGCAAGAGACAAAATATTCCTCAGTTAGGCAATTTGTATTAATTTCCACTTTTAGCTCGTTGTCCTTAGATGACTTTAGCGTTGCTAGAATTTAGATGAGGCAAGTTTAGAATTCACTCGATGAAGCTTTGTAGTGTACCATTTAAACTTATCTAACCACTTCTGATGTGATTATGCTTACCTAAATGAGGCACAACTGAATGCCCAGAGTTTGAAAATTTATGATTTTTTAGAAAAAAAGGTTTTTATTTTATTTTATTTTATTTTTTAAAAGAGATGATTGATATTGTTTGTTTCAAAAAAGGGGATAAGTCATGGCCGAATTTTGAAATTTTGAAATTTTGAATGCACAATTTTGAAATTTTTTACGTTGGGTAATTTCCTCTTCTTTATTTTGAAACAACTGATGAAGATGATGATTTTTTGAAAAATGGACAAGGCATGGCCAAATGCCCCATTTTGACAATCAATGTCAACTTCTGCGGAATTTTATTGCACAACTCCATTTTGGAGTGAAAAATGGAGCCAAACGGACCAAAACGTGCCCAAAAACATGAAATAACCCAAAATGCCCTAGGAGGGATTGGGTGCCAATCGGCACTTGGGGAGTACCGATTGGCATTCTTGGAGTGTCGATTGGCACACCCAAGCTTGTCTTGACTTTTTGCATTTTTTGATGCATTTTCCTTCTTTTTTTGTTCTTTGAAAAAAAATTTTATTCGTTCTGGTCTATGAAACACTTTCCTAGTCAACTTCAAACTCTCTAAACTTATTTAAGCATGGTTAGAGACTAGGAGAACCTAGCTTAGCATTAAACCTGCAAATAAATCTCTGCATCAGAGCTAGCGAAAAACATCAATCATATACAACAAGTATTTATGGCCAACAATCAAAATGCTCCTCATTCAATCACACATGATATTAATAGATGGGTTCGTAGGTTTGATTTTGTCACCAAGACCAATGTCACTGCCTACAAGCTAGAGGGGATCAAGGCTTTAAGGAATGTCAAGATCAAGTGGGATTTTCTTCGTGCTACCGTGAAGTTCTAGGATATTGAATACCATGTATTCCACTTTAACACTATTGAACTTTGTCCTACAATTGAATAATTTTCTGCTATTCTAGGTTATGAGCCTAGTAAAAAATTTGTAGCAGTTTCTTGTGATCCTCTAAGCATAGGGAGATTTTATTTGACACCCCAGGCCTTTCTACTTCAATTACTAGTAGCATGATTGAAGGCCACATGGTGAATCTTCATGCGGTTGTCACAAGGCCTATTGATAAACATACTCATGGCTTGTTTGACAACATGCAGAAAATTTTTGTCTTAGCTCTTTGCTTCATGGGAGAACTCTTGCTTTGCTCTGGAAGACTTGGCTTTCTAGATGCTCGAGCCATATGTATTATGAGTCAAATTAGGGATGGTGATAATCGTGCTTCTCTAATCTTGTTAGAAACTCTTTTAGGGCTAGACTCTGTATTTCTTGGTGGAGAATCACAACAATTCCTCAAGAGTCCCTTGACTTTGCAGATATGGTTAATGGAAAGACTAGATATGATAGCTACAACTACTGTTGCCAATTATGGTCCCAGTAATTTCCCTAGTAGGGATGTCCTTAAGACCAAGTGTCAGACTGAAAGCGATTAGGTGAAATTTTTGGACAAGAAATCCAACATCTCAATTTGTTAGGATTGTTATTGGTGGAAGTGCCCACCTCCTTTGTTGCTCTCTCCAGGATAAGATCCTATCTTCTTGGTTGGCTTTAGGAAGGCGACTTTCTATAAGGCTGATAGACTTTTGAGACAATTCCAGTATGAGCAAAGGATGCCTAGTGGTAGAGGAAGAAAACCTTTTATTCTTGTGGACACAACTCCTACTTCTTTAAGGAACATGCTATTGGGCTTGGACATGGCTGACTGAGTAGATCAATCTTTTGTTAAGGTTTAGTTTCACAGGATGACCATGGAATACTTTAACTAGCTAGAGGGCAAGACTAGGGATAAAGAGACTAACATGGCTTCTATGAGAAAACAATTTCTTGAAGATAACCAATGCAAGCAAGGGGATAACAACTATGAATTCAAAAGGAGAGACAAAAATGACGGGGTACTTACTACAAACGAAACCAATGAACAATCAAAGAAGAAAAAGCTGAAGAAGACTTGATTCTCTTATTTTTGGCTTTGAAAATGTTTATTTAAAAAAATTAGTTTGAAACTTTTAGCTTTAGTGATAGGCCAAGAATGTATTGACCCCTTTGGTAACTTAATCAATTAATTAGCCAAGGTAAATTAATTAGATTCAATTACATGCAATAAGCATGGTAGCACAAACAAATCACCAACTAAGTTAAATGTAGTGGAAAATAATTTTGACACAGGTGGTTTGTTTACAAATAGGGAAAACCACCAAAGCAAAAACCCACCAGGTAAATTTAAGGTCACCACTCCCGAGAATCCACTATTATCAAAACTAGTGTTTAACCCACACAATGCGCGAGATCATTTTACATATTAATGATCTTTGCATCCAACATAAACTTAGTTCTCATACTTCTGCTACATACATTCAAACCTAAATAATTTAGTATATTTAAGCATATAGTATCCAATATCCCCTAAAAATTTTAAACATTACTCTCTTCAAATCACATCACGTATGTACTTCCATTCTCCAATAGACCATTCTTCAAAGCAATTAAAACTTGACTTACTTTGACATCATAACTTACTTAGAAATAAGGGGAAACAAATAATAACAATTTATTACAGTGGATATCATTTAGAAAATAGTGCAAATATATCCAAATGAGTTGGTATAACATCATTGTCTAAACATTTGGGACTAATCTTCAATGTCGAGTCAGTACATTGAGAAGGATATTCATCAAGGGTTTGTTGAAAATAATATCATGATGGGACATTTGTTCTTAGTCTTTGAGGGCCTATTTCTAATAAGCCACTTGAAAATTAAGCGAATCCAAAATATCACGATAAGAAACAATTATAGCATCGAATTTCTCAGGAGTTTGATGAAACCTAACCAAAAAAAAATGAACACAATGATTACATAATGGCAAGGTAATAGGTCTGTAATTTAGATAATATATAAACCATCAAGAAAATATATTAAAAGGCAACTGAAATTTCAATAAGTGTATAAAACACTATGAACATTTAGACCCCTAATTTACAAATTACCAATTCAAGCTTAATATCAAACAATTAATGTGCAGAAAATGAACATAAGCTTAATATAGAATTGATAAAGAATCTAAAACAATTAAAATCACATCCACAGCATAAATTAAATAGAAAAGATAAAGGGAAGAGAGATGCAAACACAAGGACAACACTTGATGTGTTATCGAAGAAGAAACCGAAGCCCTCGCCGTAAAACCTCTTCGCCGCCCTCCAAGCAGTAAACAATCCACTAAAGAATGTAGTTGGGATACATGAACAGCAGAAGACCCTCTAAGCCTAATCTGCCCAATGTACCTAAGCCCTCCAAGCTCCTACTCCAACGAGGTTACACTGAACCTATTTCTTCTTTAGCTTGCCGGATTCTGCTACTTGACCATAGCATCTACCAATATGAAATTGGTCACTTCTTAACTGCTTCTCAAACACCAAATGGCCTCCTCACAGATATGGGTATAGTGAGAAAAGGTTTTGGTAATGTACCTCTCAAGGATTTTACAATGGAGAGGAAGAGTGTAGAGGAATTTGAAGAGTTTCTATGTGAAGATTGTGGATGAATCAATCTTGTTTTTCTCTAGGGTTTCTCTCTCAAACAGGGTGTTCTAGCAACTTGACCTCGTGATTGGGTTGAGTCATGAGTTCAAGCCGCGAGCTAATGGCCTAGCCAGCCTGGGACTTTTGTCCTATAGTGCAACAACTAGCGTGACTCTTCAGCTTCTGGCAGGTTTGACACGTGTGCACCTTTTTGGTGGCTTGCAAGCCGTGAGCCACCCGCGAGATCCAGTCGCGAGCCTCTGCTTCTTTGCACAATCTTGAGCATTTCTTCACACTCTCTCACACACTACCCTTACATGATTCCCACCTAAATATAGGTTTACTAATTGCTAAAATACAAGGAAATTTGGCACGGAATAAAGCCAACAAGATTGTTGATAAAATTCAACCTTACAACAACCTTTATAAAGAATAGTCCCTTTCAACTCATCTCTATTCAGTATTAATAGTATTATTACAAACTCATATAATGTGTCCTCTCCTGTAATTCCAATTCACATGAAAATTTCTCTAGGTATTATAAGTTCTATTGCAATTTTGTTACAAACCGATTTGGAAGTTGAATTATGATGCAATACATAACTGGTCTGCAAGTCCACATCAATTCACAATAGAAATGTACTTAATGTCTAATAGTATAGATTGTTGTGAATTAAGTTCAAAGCATAATTAACCATTATTCCTCACTAAAACAACCACAATAAACCGGACCTAAAAAGATTAACCTTGACAACTAAATCCAATACAATTGACATAAAAAAGCATAGATAACATTAGATATCCATGCCCATCATTGTAAATTCAGTTCAATATATAATTAATTAAACACCCCCATTAACCAATATTCCTCACATAAACAAACCCAATAAAATAGAAAAAAAAAAAAAAAAACCACATTTATAAAATTTATACCTGGACTATGGCTTGCATAGTACACTCTGCAGTGGAGTGCTCTACAATTTTGGCTTTCAATAGTCTGCCCTTTACTAATCTCACTAACAATCTGCAAAGGTCATTTTTTATTTTTAAAGCATTAACTAATTTGTTCCAAGCAAGAACCTACAAAAAATGATACACAGAAACAAACTAACCTAAGTAAAAGAATTTACAAGACACACAAATCTAAAACTTACATGACAACTTCAAAATAGGAAAAAAGAAAATATCGAAAAATTGAGAAAACCAACATTTTCATGGAGAACCCAAAAACCTAGAACAAAAAGGAATAAAAACCAAGATGAAAAGCCAAAACTAGAATCAATTTTTTTTTTTTTTTTTTTTTTTTTGTAATTTTTGTAAGTTATAAAAAAGAAAAAAAGAGAAACACCTATCCTATCAAAGGATTTAAAAAAAAAAAAAAAAAAATTTCATACCTAAATGTTATAAAAAAAATTCATACCTAAATCTAAAAAGGGGGAAAGAATGTACTGGCGCCAGTTCTGATAATCTGATGGTGGCAGCGACATTCACGAACACTATGTCTGTATCCCTCTAAATTCTCAATCATTCTGTGTTTTAAAAACTTGAAACAAAAACAAATCAAATCTAAACCTATCCAATAGGAAAACTCAAATAAAAGTAACGTTTCATAGCCAAATCTTAAAAAAATTTACCGGTGTTGATGGGCCATAGATTTTTCTTTATATGTGCTTGTGGTTCCAGTGGTCTGATTTTGCCTTTTTCTCTGTTCCTTTCTCCGTGCCTTAGGCCTCATCTCCTCTCTCTATTTCTATCTTCGTGGTTGTATAAACTCTTCGAATACTTGCCGTACTTCGCATCAAAATTGATGGTGGTTACAGAAGGCTGATCAGAAGCCTCATCGGTTGGTTCTTCCTCTTCTTCTTCTTTGAGGTGATCTAGTGGGCGTGACAGCAGTAGTAGTAGTGTCGTCATCTAGGGTTTGTTTAGGGTTTTCTTTTGTAGCAGTAGTAGGGTTGAGGTTGAGTTGGTCTAATGAATCGGTGGCCATTGTGTGAGAGAATCAGAGATTACATGAGAATGGCACCTTTGATCGCTTACTTCTTTCTCATCTAAGTTTTGGATTTTGATTTTGGGGGAAGGAGATGGTTTTGATTTTTGGATTTCTGAGAAGAAAGAGGAGTTACAAGTTTTAATTTCAGTTTTTAGAAGAGAATTGGGTTTTGTTTTGCGGTAAACGGTGTTTTGGGTCTCTAAAATCATTTTCTGAAGCTTTTTGATTTCATCGCCTCTCTCTTTCTCTGTTATTCTTCGTGTCCTTATCGCTCATCTCTATTTCTATCTTGGTGCACATCTAATTTTAATCAGTTAATTTTTTTGATATTTATAATGAGAGGCTTTTAAACAGTGCAAAGCATTGCCAAACAATATAATGTATTGCTTTTAACTTAAACGTGTCTGAATTTTAGATAGGCACTTTTCCTATTTGTCAGCACCTCCTTAATTGTAGGAATCCACTTTCTCTCACCTTCTGCTATTATATATACATAGAGACAAGCAGTTACAAGTAAAAGGAATCCCAATACCTAATACCAATTTGCAATTGAACCTTTACCCTAATATCTAAGTGGACTTGTAATGTAGCAACAATCTCTCCTTTTAATGCACGAATCCCAGTACGTGACTAACCAATGAAGCACAGATCCCAGTACATGACTAACACACCAACTTGAGGAAGATGTTGGTTGTAAAGTTTTTCAGTTCATCTAACAGTGAAGATCAGGAAGTTCCTTGGTCACAAGACCCTTGGTGCAAAGATGCAGTAGCTTCTAGAGAGAATATGATGAATTAGGGAAAATTCTGTCTCTAGTCACAATTTGCACACAAAATGACTTTGCATTAAGTTGCATCACCTTTAACAGCCCTTAAAATAATCCTTATATATATCTAGGGTTGTGAGAAAAGAAATTCTAAACAAATACACATGGATATGCATGAAATTAGATCTGGAAATCTGAATTTCGTAATTCTCGATAGATACAACTTATGTCGAGCTACTGTCGAGCATTAGCATTAAACTTTGATAGATATGATTTGTCGAGCTATCTATCGAGCTTTAATGAACAACACTTCTTCACTTGTTTCTTGGACAAATTTGCATGGCTTTAATATTAAACTTGAACTCTTGTTCCTTGAAGTACAAAACTCATTCTAGATCTACCCAATTACAAGTAAAGTGTATTTTGTTAAAGGATTAGCCAATTTACATAACATATGTCTCTAACAAGTTCCACATATGTCTTAACAATCTCCCTTTTCGGCAATTTGTGACAAAACCACAACAAGCAAATGAATTATGAGAGAAGTATTAAATCACTAAACTCATAACCAATTGTTGAATACAATAAAATCAAACCCTAACACAAACTTTTGAAAAAATTTGCAAGAAAAGAGTTCATAGCATGATAGATTTTCACAACTTCTCTTTCTGAAACACTTTAAACAAAACTCATCAAGGTATCTTAGTGTAAAACAGAAATAAAGGATTGCATACATAAAGAAACATGTGTATAAAGAAAGAAAATAAACAACACATGGAGAAATAGGTGAAAAAACAACATACATCATCATATATATATGAAAATAAATACAATGTATGTCATAAATAAGTGGTCACAAGACTGGTGTACAAGAGGATAATGTAACTACAAAGAAAGAAAAGAAAAGAAAAGTAGATAAGATCCTCACTACATCCCTCAAAATGTAGACACTCACCCTAACAAAAATGTCCTATGTTCTCCCCTAGATAAAAGACTACTCTCATCATCCTAAAACTACTCCATCTTTTTGTCACAAATGAAAAAAGGGTAAGTCACTGAGAGGTCGTCATCTCCTCATTACTGGAAGAGCTAGCATCCTCATCCTCATCATTATCATCAGCACCATCATAGTCGTCCTCATTTGCCAAAGCCTCAGGAGAAGGAGAGGGAGAAGTGGTGAAACCACCGAGGTGAGCCTGTTGCCGTGCAATACGATCGACATGGGTGTTCACCTGACAAAACTCATCATTGAGAGTGTCAAGGTGAGCATCCATGCACTGAAGCTATGCCATGATGGCCTTGAGAGTCACACCACCACCCAAAGAAGTAAGAGCAGAGGTGGAAGGAATGGTGGAATCTAGAGGATCAATCATCTTTGTCCATGGCCGCTTCGGTCGAAGCTGGGCCTCGCTTCGTGGAACAGACGCTATGCTAATGGAACCTATAATGGTGAAGTAAGGAGAATCAGTAATAGGGATGGAAAAATGGCGAAGGATTTGCGTGATAGCCGAAGGAAAAATGAGCTTATCACAAGTCACCATATCCCTATAAACATCTATGATAGAGATGATGAAATGTGAGGGAAAGTCTATGGAAAGATCCTCTAAGAGGGATAACAAAAATCGAGCACGAGGCTCTATGATGGAGTTATAGCAAGACAGTGGAGTAAGAACAAATTTCATCACCATATTAAGGAATCTCAGACCTTTAGGCAAAGCCCAAGCAAGGGGTGTTTTGATGCTTACCCCATGTGGAGGGTGTATCACATAAGTGAGATAGAAGCTCATCTTTGGACACCGTCCTTAGACGCTGACAAGCGGGCTAGTCAGGATGCGCTACCCGCGGGACGTGTAGCATCTCAAATACAAGATCCAGAGTGACTACGATATGTGCACCTCAGAATACTGTAGCAAACTAAGGTACAGAGGTATTGATGCCATGCATATTGGCGTAAAACTCCTGTATGAACACGATGGGACACCTCAAAGGTATCTCACAGAGAGATTCCCATCCTCGAGTCTGAAAGACATCGGGTAAAGGAGTGTCAGAGAAGTCCGACAGAATCACATGGCGCTCCGGATGAACGCCACGCTTAGAAAAGTTCTCAGAGAAGTCCTGATGGGCCTTCTCATCATGGAACCGAACATGAAGTAGAGGAATGGGAAGGTTAGAAGATGAAGAAGACTCGAAATAAAAAGGGTTTTGAGTTGGATTAGATTTGCACTTGGGTGCCATGTGCAGTCTATCCGAGAGAGAGAAAGAAACAGAACATAGTCATAACAGAGAAAATAGAAAGAAAAGAAATGGAACGAATGCATGAAATATGCATTAACATGTGACGTGCTAAAAATAAATTGCATCATGGGTTGAAACCCAATCTAAACCTACCAGCACATAATTTTCAACAGTCATGCACACATCTAAATGCATGAAACATTGTTAAAATGCTAATGGAATGCAATGCATGATCAATCATATATCATTAAATAAACAACACTCAACCCAAAATTTTCACAAAAACCTCAAAAACCCAAAAATTTTCAAAAACCCTAAAACCTAGGTCTAAAATGCATGAAAAATGAAGGATTGAGGACACTTACCAATTGATTTGATCTTGGTCTAGGCCGAAAATCACGTGGGTAGAGGGATTTAAGTGAGAAGAGAGTGTTTGGAGGGATTGAAAAAGATTTTCTGTCGAGAGAGAAGTGAGAAAATGAACTTGATTTCATGCTAAGCATATATAAATAAATCGCATCTTGATGGATCAAGGAGCTATTGAGATTTGTCGAGCACTAAATCTCGATAGATATGAATCTATCGAGGTGCTGTGGAGAATTTGTCGATGGCAAAAGTACCTCGATGGATCAAGATTCTGTCAAGAATCTATCGGCCAGACAAAAAGTTTCTTGATGGATCGAGAGGCTGTCGAGAAGCCATTGAGACAAATTCAAGAAAGCTTGATGGATCGAGAATGCACTAAATCTGTTGAGAAAGGTAGTCCAAGGGGCTCGATAGATAAGAATCTGTCAAGGATTTGTCGAGAAGCTATCGAGATTGAAGAAAAGGAGTTTTTGAAAGAGAGGAAAAACACATAGAAATGAATGCAACAAGCAACTACTCAAACATAGATCCAATCAACATGTTAAGCTCTCAAAAACATCTCTCAACAAGAAAATGCAAAAGAATTCAAAGATCCAATACTCACACACACACACACACACACACAACAAGTCTAACCAATTTTATATTTTAAAAACAAGTTAAGATAGTTTAGTGAGTATACATTAACACATGTATTTCTTATGATGGCCAAATCACATTGTACCTGCACATGTATCAAAAGTAGCAAAGAATTTGTGTCTTGTGTGTGAAAACATAGCAAGAGTGCATAAGTGTCTCATATTATGATGATTTGATATATGAGAAAATCAAATACACTCACATAAAATCATAACTGTTTGATGGGGACTATCACCTTCGAGGTACATCCTATAACTCCCACATCTCCTAAAAACACGCTTGCAACCATATTTAAAAGCATTTGATTCTTTTTGCTTTTGATTTTCTTTGCATATTTTTTCTTTTTGAGCATATCATGCATAGACATATAAGAGAGAGAAGAAATACCCAATTATGTAAGCTTAAACATCACAAGTTTGATATGTCGAAGCCCACAGATGTTATTCATGGTTGACAAGTTTTAGTGGTGAGATGGTTATTTATGCCTTTCTCTTAGGATTTTTTGGTCCTTCTCGTCAAAAAGAGTGATATAAGTGTTGAGTATAAGAGATTACTTAATCATACTCATCACAAACACAAGCCACAAAGCTCACTTGCTTAGTTGTGCATTGAGATGCTTATTTAAGCTACAAATGATACAAAGTTTAGAAAACTTTGTTTTAATGGCCATCCAAGGTACACAAGTACCAATGTACACAACCCACACTATTTTTGTATTTTTCTAATTTTTTTTTAATTTTTATGAAAAACAAAATAAAGCAAAACTGAAAACAAACAAACAAAAACATGTTGAACAAAGAAAAGCATAAAACTAGATGCAAATGCATGAGGAAGGAGGAGAAGGAGGAGAGATCACTACATGGAGATTACATAAAATGTTTTGGCGTAGGAATTTAAATCGTTTGCTATCAAGAGGCTTAATGAACAAATCCGCCTTCTGATCATCAGTATGGATGAACTCAAGAGTGAGTGTGCCATCTTTGACAAGCTTTCGAATGAAGTGATGTCAGATCGTTATATGTTTTGTTCAAGAATGTTGCACAGGAATTTTAGAGATGTTAATGGCACTGGTATTGTCACAGTAATTGATAAGATGTTCTTGATGAATACCATAATCAAGGAGTTATTGATAGAAGTTGGGTGCAACAGCTACTGGCAACGATGTATTCAGCCTCAGTAGTGGATAATGAGATGGAGTTCTATTTCTTACTCATTTAGGAGACAAGATTATTACCCACATGAAAACAACCCCTTGATGTGCTTTTTCTATCATCGGCATTCCCAGCCCAATCTGCATCAGAATACCCAACTAAGACATCATTTGTGTCCTTGTTGTACCACACTTCGAAATGGGTAGTGGTTTTGACATATTTTATGATTCTTTTTAAAGCAATCATATGAGACTCTTTCAGGTTTGCTTGATATCTAGCAAACACTCCCACACTGTAACTAATGTCAGGTTGACTAGCCGTAAGATAAAGGAGACTACCTATCATGCTTCTATATAAAGATGAATCAAGACTTTTGCCTAATAAATCAACAGTGGGTTTAACATTTGGGCTCATAGGAGTTCACATAGGACTAGCAGATTCCAAATCAAACTTTTTCACAAGATTCTTAGCATATTTAGATTGAGATATGAATATACCTAACTCTTGCTGACGAATCTGCAATCCAAGGAAGTGACTTAACTCTCTAATCAAGCCCATCTCAAACTCAACCTACATAAGTTTCGAAGAGTCATGAGCAAGTTCATCCTTTGTAGACCTAAAGATAATATCATTAACATAGACTTGAGCTACTATCAACTCACCATTATCCTTTTTGATGAAAAGAGTTTGATTGGCTTGTTCTTTTGTGAAACTAGGTATTGTGTAAGCCAGTCATACCAAGCTCTGGGTGCTTACTTTAGTCCATAGAGAGTCTTTTTCAGGTACAACACATGATCTGGAAAGTGTAGATCAGTGAATCCTTTAGGTTAAGAAACATAGACATCTTCTTTGAGAAACCCATTCAAGAATGCAGTTTTCACATCCATTTGGTAAAGCTTGAACTTTAAGTGACAAGCCAGGGCTAAGAGAACCCTAATGGATTCCATGCAAGCTATAGGAGCAAATGTTTCATCAAAATCTACTCCTTCCACTTAAGAGTATCCTTGGGCCACCAGACGAGCCTTATTGCGGATCACATTTCCCTCCTCATTAGTTTTATTGTGGAATATCCACTTTGTGCTAATGATGTGCTCTCCTTCCAGTCTAGGTACTAGGGTCTAGACATCATTCCTTTGAAACTGAAGCAGTTCATCATGCATGGCCTCAACCCAGCTTTCATCTTGGAGAGCATCCTCAACCTTAGTGGGTTCAACTTGCGACAAATAGCAAGAATAAGACACAAAGTTAGTAACATTTATCAACTGTATGCTTTCTTAGTGTAAGTTCATTCATATTTCCCACAATAACTTCAAGAGGGTGATTCAACTTGATCCTTGAGGAAGGTTTTTTCTCTTCATGAGATTTAGAATCAGGTGAGGTAGGAATTTTTGTTGAGACTTCTACAACACTTGGAGTACTTGGAGAAATGGGCTCTTGATCAACTATTTCTTGAACAACCTTAGGCTCTGAAGGAAGAATTTCCTTAGGTATTTCCTCACCGATTTTCTCAAAACCAAAATCTGAAGTTTCATCAATAACAACATTGACTGTTTCCATCACCTTCTTGGTCCTTTTATTGTACACTCGATAAGCTTTGCTAGTGGAGGAGTATACCAAAAAATATTCCTTCATCGCTTCAGGAGTCAAATTTTCCTACATTCTCTCTCTCTCTAAGGATGAAGCAAGTACTTCCAAAGATTCTAAAATACTTCACATTTGGCTTTCTTCCCTCCCACAATTCATAGGGAGTCTTCTTTGTACCGGTTCTGAATGACATGCGGTATTGACTGCTTCTCCCCATAAATTTCTAACCACATCTTTGTTGTGCAACATGGCTCTAGCCATCTCCTGAATGACTTTTCTTTCTTTCTACTACACCATTTTGCTGAGGAGTAATAGAAGAAGAGAATTCTTGAGATATACCCGATCTAGTGCAAAAGGATTCCATGTATGAGTTCTTAAATCCTTTACCATGATCACTGTGAATTTGATCAATCTTCAATTTCTTCTCATTTTGCAATCTTGTACACAAGGCTTCAATGTGCTTAGGAGCATCTGACTTGGATCTTAGAAGAATGACCCAAGTATACCTGGTGCAATCATCTACCACAACCATGATGTATCTCTTTCCTCCAAGAGACTTGGTTCTAGTTGGACCTATGAGATCCAAATGTAGTAGCTCCAAAGGTCTAGAGGCAGTTGATGTTTAAGTGCCTGGATGTTTTGCTTTTTTCTGTTTCCCAAGCTAACACGGTCCACACACAACATTGCTAACCTTGCTGAGCTTTGGTATTCCTAACATTGATTCATGCTTAGATACAATTGACAGATGTTTATAGCTAGCATGTCCCATCCTTTGGTGCCATAAGTCTTCATTTGGCAACCGAATACTGTTGCATACAATATCAGCATTAGGTACCAATCCATAGCAATTATTCTTCGCTTATGAGTTTCTTCCCAGACTCATTCAACATAAGGCATTTCCCTTTTGTGAACAACACCATGAAGTCTTGATCACATAACTAACTTATGCTTAACAAGTTCACTCTTAGACCTTCTACATACAACACATTTGCAATGTCTGGCAGTTCAGGTAGAGAGATAGTTCCCTTCCCTTTTATTTAAGTTTTGCTCCCATCACCGAAAGTGGCATTTCCACCTTTCTTAGACTCGAAAACCTTGAAGAAAGAACGGCCTCCAGTCATGTGTCATGAGCACCCACTGTCAAGGTACCATAAACATGTGTCCATTACCTTAAATGCAGACTTCATCATAAAGCACACTTCATGTTTGCCTGACAAATCGGTACGAATGGTTTTCTCTTTCATCTACCATTTATGTACAAAATCTTTGATTTTCACCCTTCTCAAACGAACTCCCTTGCACATTCTCATTTTGAGGCAGTCTGGTTTCTTTCTTGTCACACTTAGACCTTTTCCAACAATTATCAAGATAACTTTCAAATAACTTTTAGACTTGCATTTTTTGAAACACTTAATCAAATAGAGATTAGAAAAGCAAGATGTATTTGAAATAAAAGATCTTTTCATGCTGCTTGTAGCCATGGCAACATGGGTCAATGGATCACATAGCAAAGTTTAAACCTAATCAGAGTGTGCTTGCTCTGATACCACTTGATAGGCCAAGAATGTATTACCCCTTTGGTAACTTAATCAATTAATTAGCCAAGTGAAATTAATTAGATTAAATTACATGCAATAAGCGTGGTAGCATAAACAAATCACTAACTAAGTTAAATGCAGTAGAAAATAAATTTGACACAGGTGATTTGTTTACGAATGGGGAAAACCACTGAGGCAAAACATCACCAGATGAATTGAAGGTCACCACTACTGAGAATCCACTATTATCAAAACAAATGGTTACAAGTAAAAGGAATCCTAATGCCTAATACCAACCTACACTTGAACCCTTACCCTAATACCCAATTGGACTTGTAATGTAATGGCAACCTCTCCTTTCAATGCATGAATCCCAGTACATGACTAACCAATGATACATGGATCCCAATATGTGACTAACACACCAACTTGAGGAAGATGTTGGCTGCAAAGTTCTTCAGTTCATCTAACAATTAAGATCAGGAAGCTCCTTGGTCATAAAGCCCTTAGTGCAAAGATGCAGTAGCTTTTAGAGAGAATATGATGAGCTAGGGAAATTTTTTGTCTCTAGTCACAATTTGTATGCACAATGACTTTGCATCAAGTTGCATCACCTTGCATTGCCTTTAACGACCCTTAAAATAATCCTTATATATATGTCTAGGGTTATGAGAAAAGAAACCCTACACAAATACACATGGATATGCATAAAATTAGATCTAGAAATCTGAATTTTGTATTTTGGATAGATACCGTTTCTGTCGAGCTGTTGTTGAGCATCAGTATTAAACCTCGATAGATATGTTTTGTTGAGCTATCTATCAAGCTTTAATGAACAACACTTCTTCACTTGTTTCTTGGATAGATTTGTATGGCTTCAATATTAAACTTGAACTCTTGTTTCTTGAAGTACTAAACCCATCCTAGATCTACCCAATTACAAGTAAAGTGCGTTTTGTCAAAGGATTAGCCAATTTACATAACATATGTCTCTAACAAGTTCCATATATGTCCTAACATTTAGGAATTATTTAGGACTTTCAGTTTTAGGGTTCTATTTAGGTTTTGCTTCATTTACAGTTTGGTTTTTTTCAAAGGATGTTTAGAGTTTATGTTTGGGTTTAAGGTTTATGTAATGGCATGGTTGGTGTTAATGGAATGGTTGAATCTTGGCAAAAATTCTCTTGATGGGTGAATGGTGGGTTTGGTTAAGTTGTGACCGGACCAATATATGGTTGCCTAAGTACCTCCTTGGTAGAAGGATTAGGTCATCATGTAGTTCATTTTATTTTCCTTAATTTTTGCCTAGGCTGCCCTTTCAGATTTTCAACTTAGCAAGCTTTCTCACACTTCTGTTTTTTCTTTTTTTTTTTTTGCATAGATCACCCTTTCGGGTTTTCAATCTACCATTTTTTAGCCTTAATTTTTGCCTAGGCCACTCTTTTGGGTTTTCAACCTAGTAGGCTCTTTCACCTTTTTTTTTTTTTTTTTTTTAACTTTCTTTTTGCGTAGATTGCCCTTTTGGGTTTACAATCTACCATTTTTTTGCCTTAATTTTTGCCAAGGCCGCCCTTTCAAGTTTTCAACCTAGCAAGCCATGTTCTTTTTTGCCAAACCTAAGAAAGAAAATGACATAATCTACAACCACTTCAGATGTGGCCATTCTTCAGACTACCACCTCAGACGTGGTATTTCTTCAATTGATCCATATTACTTGGTTCAGTGAAAGAGTTTGTGTCTAAGTCCATCAACCTTATTGCTCCCCAGAGTATATCTGCTTGATGATATATGGACCTACCCAGTTTTGCTTAAATTTCCCATTTGTTTCCTGAATCGGTGCTCAAATCTCCTTCAACACTAGATCTCCTATCTTTAAATCTCTAACTCTCACCTTTTTGTCAAAGGCTTTTCTATGTCTCTTCTGATAACCTTGAATGTGATACTAGGCCTTAAGCCTCTTCTCATCCATCATGCACTGGTCATACCTACTCTGTAACCAATCTACTTTGGGGATTTCACTCTCCAACACTATTCTCAATGAAGGAACACCCATCTTAATGGGAAGGACTACCTCCATCCAATACATCAACGAATAAGGAGTGGCTCCTATGGATGACCGAATTGATGTCCTATACCCCTAAAGTGCATAGGGTAATTGTAAATGCCAATCCTTGTAGTTCTTCGTGGTTTTCTTCAAAATTCGCCCTATGTTCTTATTTACAGCCTTGACTACAACATTCATTGGAGGACAGTAGGGTGATGATTTGTGGTGCTAGAGATTGAACTCTTGAAGTAGCTTCGCTGTTTCTCCCTTGAACTGCAGCCTGTTATCTAGAGATAATTTCATGTGGTACCCTATATTGGCAGATGATATTAGTCTGAATAAATTGAGCAACTTTCTTCGAGTTTAACACCCTATACGAGGTAGCTTCCACCCATTTAGTGAAGTAATCGATAGCTACCAGTATGAATTCATGACCATTTGATGTTGTTGGGTGAATTCTCCCAATAATGTCTACCCCTATGTAGAGAATGGCCAGGGTAAGCTCATGGTATGTAATGGCATTGGTAGCATGTGCTTCAAATCTCCATGGACTTAGCACTAGTGACATTTTTGAACATGAGTCGCGCAATTTGCTTCCATAGTAGTCCAATAATAACCCTGTCCCATTATCTTCCGTGACAACATGTGTGCATTCATATGTTGCTTATAACTTGACTCATGGACCTCCTCAATTATTTGCTGTGCTTTCATGGCAATCACACAAAGGAGATGAATTCTATCATACGACCTTATATACAGCCTTTCACCACAAATAGTGTAATTAGTGGACAACCTTCTGATAGTTAATTGGTCATTCTTATCCGCAAATTTTGGGTATGTCCCATCCTTGAGGTATTGTAAGATGTTTGAATACCATTCACCCTCCCCACTTATTTCTTC